>NW_027452532.1:2500-18776 GCF_964194025.1 Convolutriloba macropyga | reverse complement strand
GACACAGAGAGAGAGAGAGAGATAGAGCGAGAAAGGGAGAGAAAGAGACACACACAGAGACACGCACATCCCCAAAGATACACACACAAACTTACTCGCACAGGCACACATGTACACAAACACATACACACAGACACTCACACACTCACACACACAAACACACGGTCAGACGCACAAACACACAACCAGACGCACAAACACACAACCACACACACAAACACTCAAACTCACAACCGCACACACTAGCGCGCACACACACACACACACACACACTTACAAACACACACACACAAACACACACACACACAAACACACACACACACACACACACACAAACACGCACACTATTATATTGGACTTAAATATTGGACTTATTATTATTATATTGGACTTAAAGAAAGTGCGTTGTAGTGTAGTTGTTGTGGCAGACTCACGAAATGGTAGGATGAGTGCTCGTTTCGTCTTTTAAAACTTCTTAAAGCCGATAAAAATATTTTTGTTTCTTTGTATGCAAAATTTGATTCGCAATCTGAAAACGGAAAAACAGATTCAGTGAAATCTCAAAAACACAAACGGGGTCATGAAATTGAAAATTGACGTTGATTAGTAGCTCACTTCTCTATTGAATTCTAAACATTATAGGTTCTTGATTTTATAATTTTTCCACTGTAGAATCAACACTCTTTTTTAAAAAAGTTTTAAACAAAAGAAACCTAAACTAAAAAGATTGATGATTTCTTTTAGGTACCACAGATACCTTTAGCAACCTCAAGTCATTAGATAGCTTTCATCGCAGGAAAAACTGTCCCCCTGATCACTACCTCAACTTAAAAAGCATAAATGGATGAGTGCTGAATGACAATCCAAAAAGTTTAATTCACTAAGGGCCTGAGAACTAACATTTTTTAAAAAAAAGTTATGACAGTCAACAAAGTACATAAACATATATGAGCAAAACCAAAAATCTTAAATCGATTTTAAAATCTCAATTTCGAGAAGCTAAAGGTTAAATAAAGATTAATGAAAGCAACAATGCAGATAAATATTGACACTACGCGTCCTTAAAAATTACGATACAAAATTTTTATTGAAAAAAGGCAGAAAGAACAGATACGGGTAAAAATATAAGTTTGACATAAGTCAGAGTCTTGTAGAAAATTAATGACGTCGAAACTTTGATTTCGTAAAATCTAACGCCATGAATTCTTTTCTTTAACTATATTTATTGCGTGCCTCATTAGCAAATGACGAGACTTGTCATTGATGTGACCAAACAATTGAAAAACTTAAATAAACAAAACCAATCAAAAATTCAAAATCGGCTAATATTTTTTTGAAAAAATTCGTGACAAAGTCATAGAAAGCTTTTGCCATGAACGACAAAAACAAATAAGCTTTATTTGAGCTCTATTATCAACAATGAGACTTTTTCTCAACAAATGGAGCAATATGACAACAAATTCACAAAAGCACGCTATTGTAAAAAATAGCATTTTATTAAATATTAAATACAAATTTTGTCTGAGTCATGAAAAATAAAAACTGTGGATTTTTAAGTTTTGAATCGCTTTTAGAACGCTGAGTTTGCGCGTAATCATCTTGAAAGATAAGAAATTTCAATAGTGAGACAAAATATCATAACAACAAAGCAACCGCATATCTGAAAAATAATTGAAAAACAATTTTTTTGAAAACAAGTTGCGATAGAGACTATAAACTCTCTGCTTATCAAGTAAAAAATTTATCATATAGTTTTTATTAAGTCTCAAGAAAGTGCCATTGAGTCCAGGTATTGGTGGCATTAAAAACAAAGCAACAAAAACAACTTCGAAAACAAGCAAAACCTAAAAAAATTCCCGATAGATTACCAAAACAAATGTTGTCCAATACATCTAAACCATTAACTGCTTCTTGATTAATTAGAAAAGAAGCATTAAAAGAGCACCTGTGTTAGTTTTTCGTACCATTATTTAAATAAATTTAGGTAAAAAGCAGTGAAAATATTTATTTCAGTTATACCACTGCATGTGAAAAAATGTTGCTCTCAAAAACCGAAGAATTGTCTTGAAAGACAATCTAAGAAAAATCTCTCCTCAAATTTGCTTGCTCTTTGCTATCCTAACTATTCAAGCGTGATTAAAAACATCATTGTAAGTTGACTTCCCATTGACATAGGAAAGTCGATAGCTTTCCCTCATTGCAGGAAAAAACAGTCCCCCTGGTCATTACCTCAACTTAAACAAACATAACCGCATGATTACTGAATAACAATCCAAAGAATTAAAATCAGTAAAGGCCTAACGACTAACATTTTTTTTAACAATTCCAGCGAAACCAAAAATCTTAAATCGATTTAAAAATCTAATTTTCGAGAAGCTAAAGGTTTAATTAAGATTAATGAAAGCAAAAATGCTGATACTTACTGATACTGTGCGTCCCTAATAAATTACAAAAACAAAAATTTTAATTAAAACTTTGACACACAAAACAGAAAGGGGTAAAAAATAAAAGTTTGACATAAATCAGAGTCTTTTAGAAAGTTAGTGACGTCGAACGATCGAATTCAAAAACCTAACGTCATGAATTGTTTTCTTTAACTTATTATTACTTTGCGCCTCATTACCAAATGAAGAGTCTTTTAATTGACGGGACCAATATTGGGCAAAACTTAAACAAACAAGAAAACCAGTCAGAATTTCTAAATTCTGCAAATATTCTTTGAAAAGAATTGCTGACAAAGTCAAAGGAAAGATTTTGTTGTGAACGAGAAAAGAAGAGATTAATTTGAGCTCTATTATCAACATTGAGACTGTTTCCAAAAAATGCAGTGATATGACGACAAGTTCACAAATGCACGTTAATGTAAAAAAATGAGTTTTATTAATCATTAATCACAAATTTTGTCTGAGTCATGAAAACAGAAACTGTGAACTAAATGTTATAGTTTTTAGTTAGAAACTTTTGCGTGTCATCATCTGTAAATGATGACAATTTTCAATAGTAAGGCAAAACATCATAAAAATAATGCAACTACAAATCTGAAAGATACTTAAAAATAACTTTTGTTTTTGAAAACAGAGTTGCGACAGAGAAGATGAAACATCTACATATCAAATGAAAATTTTATCAAAAAGTTTCTATCAAGTCAAGTCTCAGAAAAGTGCCATTGAGACCAGGTATTGGTGGCAATAAAAACAAAACAACGAAAACAACTGCAACAACAAGCAAAACCAAAAAAAATTTTCCGATAGTTTACTAAATCAAACGTTGCCCAGTACATCTAAACCATTTACTGGTTTCTAATTATATGAAAAAAGGCATAAAAAGAGCACCTGTATGAACTTTTCATACCGTTAGCTCACCATACTCGGGTGAAAAGCAGTGAAAATTTTTACTTCGGTTATTTCACTGCATGTGAAAAAAAATTGCTTAAAAAACCGAAGAATTGTCCTGAAAGGCAATCTAAGAAACATCTCTCCTCAAACTTGCGCGCTTTTTGCTAAATTTACTAGTCAAGTGTGATTAAAGACATCACTCATATTTGACTTCCCATTGACATGAGAAAGTCGAAACAAAGGTGAACAGATCATAAAACGATAATTGTAAGAATAATTCAAAAAATCTTTTGGAAAAAAAGTCAAATGAACAACTCCTTAAAAAACTAGTACCTACTTAAATTAATTAAGAGATGTAAAATTTATTTGAATTGAATTGATGAAAAAAGCTCTTTATAACAACTTGAACTTAAGAATACCCTGAGAAAGTAAATTTTGGTATATTACAAGAGCATATAAAAACTAAGAAAATTACTTCAAACAAACCGGAGCGTTTCAAATTTTACACATCATAAAAGAAGTATTAGGGAAAGAAACTGGTCAATGATAATGAAAGAAGAATTGCGGAAAATACTAAAAACAATTAAAATTTCATTTTTTCGTCACTTTTCTGAGCAAAAAAATGTTCTAAGCTACATAAATGTAACCACTTTGTATTCAAAGACACTGTAATTAATAGATGTCTTTTCATACCCTACTTAAGCAGAAAACCTAAAGCAATAAGCTGATAGTGGCAAATAATCCCCTAAACAATTTTAAAAAGAAGCGGAAAAACGTCCAATTTAGCATAAAACTTGTGTTAATTACCTGAAATATCTTATCTCACAATACTCTAATCCAAACAGTTAACCAATAATTATTTTAAAGAGTCGCACACAAACAAAAATTATCATTCATTGAGAGAATTTTGTTGTGCCTCATTATCCTGCGCTCTCGAAATTGTTTGCAAACAGAAAAGCACTCTTTTTTGCCCCACTTTCTAAATTCGCCCAACGCCTAAATCCCTCCAAAGTTCCCCACGCGTTCCGTTTCCTCCTTCAAAAACCGTCTCCAAAAATTGACTGAAAATACACATCTTTGTTTATGTTCCTCTGTTTGTAAAAAGAACGCACTACATTGTAATGAGTTGTAACAAAGAAAAAAAGAAAAGGAACAGTTGAAAAATGAAAGATTGTTCTTAAGAAAATAAAGAATTATTGGACTGCGTTTTGTTGTTAGATGCACCTAAATTCTTTGTGTTTCCTAATGTCATCTACAAAGTTATACTACTCTCGATTATGAAAACGTGATTGATAAGAAAAAACATATTTACAAAAAAAACAACTTATTTGCGCTCCTGTGTTCATTGCTTCCATAACTTTTAACTTTCAAAGCGGCGACTTTATTTTTTTTTTGCTGCGCTTTATTTATCATCAAATTTAATATAACTTTACACTTTAAGTTTAATTGTTAATTATCATCAGCTAAGACCTAATACATGACTCCAATCAGAGAAATGGCTTGAAATCATTTTGATTTGTCTTCTCTATTTTTTTGGCCCAGTCCCAAATTTTTTATCAGCATTAGTCTCTATTTTATGTTACAGGTCAGAAATGAAATTATTTCATTCAGTAGCTCAATTAATGTTCATACTGTATGGTTATTAATCTTGTGACATTATTTTTTGAACAAAAAAAGAGCGGTTTTTGAGATAATGGAAGTTTCCTGTTACAACCATATGTTTTTGACACTGTTTAAGTAACATTTCATTCCGACGAAAAACAAAAACGACCGGAAGTTAAAATTGATCCTATCCTTTGCATTTTTGACTGGCATGATGGTTTCGTTCAGTTTTCGCAGCAATTTTTTATGAAAACATCCTTTGAGACCAGTATTTTCTTCTGATCGATGAATTAAAAACATACCGGTAGATTACCAAAATTAGCCGACATTGATTTTCATAACCCCCCTGGTATTGAAAGAACAATAAAGATGGGGAATAATTGCTGTTTTAAATTGCGAACTGCTTTGAGGTCATTTTGTAGTTGGAAATATCCAACTAGTGAGAGCATACAGTGAGAGGATACAGGGGAGGATACAGTTTCTTAGTGAGAGGATACAGGGGCTGGAATTAAGACCAAAAAGAATTAGAAACGGTAACTAATTGAGTTAATCCCGTTTCGTCTTATATTCAATTGTTTTTTTAGATAATGTTTTTTACTGATTCTAGACTATTTGCTGCGCAACCCGCTGCTGAAAAGCACTATGAGCAAAATGAGAGAAGACTAAACTATCCTAGCAATTTCATTAAAAAACTTTTTTCTTCATAAACCGTTTTCTCGCTGTTCTAAACTTAGTTGAAAAAACTAGCTCAACAAATCCATTAGCTTTTTCACTCTGTACTGAAGTGTGCTACACTCAGTAGGACTATTTGATAATATTAGTGCTAATTTGAGAAATTACGTTATAGTGCGTGAAGCACAAACTTGATTTGGACAAAGTCCATTTTAACGTAAGAACAAATTACTGAGTAGTTTTGAATAAGCTACTATTTTAAGATCACTAACTTAAACTGAGAATACCATGACGTGACATTGTCACGCCACTTTGAGAACACCAACTTAACCTTGGTAACTCTGTCGACACTGCTATCTCTAACCAATAGGATACTAGAGAACCACGTGTCCGCAAGTATAAAAGGAGCTTGCACGCTCAACTACCAACACTTTTTGGTCCCTGATAACTTCTGATTTTAAAATCATACTCCCGTATGATTGCTCCCTTGCTCCATCTCAGCTTACTTGAGATATTTTTCTAACTTAGAATATTTTGTGACTTGTTCTTAACTAAGAACTCTCTAAGTCATAAAATATTAACTTAGCACAAATTTGGAAATCAGGTAAGTTTAACTTAACTTCTCTAAGTTATAACTTAACATCTCTTAAACTCTATCTAAGTTACAAGTTAACTTAGATAATTCAACCTGTGCTAAATAGTGCTATCTCAATCTTAATAACTTTAACCTTTCTATCCCTGAATGCTCGGTTCATATTTGATGCTGTTTAACATAACCCATTAATTCATATTTGCATTTAACTTTCTTTAATACCTAACTATATACCAAGAGTAGAACTAGGGGTTGAACTCTCAAGTTATACACGTGGTCCTGCGATTAACCCCGTCGTTTAAGTATCTAATGTACGGACCAGCAGTATAACTCCACTTCCCTTTCGCCCTGACCAAAACTTCACCAATTCTGTTCGAATTCAAAAATTGATGAACATAATTTAATTAATCTTAAAAAGCCAGCTCCCTTAATAGGTCAATATTTCTGAATTGTACAAAAATAGTATCGGCTGAGCTGAGTAGGTCAAAGCAATTTGACAAAACTTTGTTTGACATTGTCTATTGAAAAAATTTGCTTATTAACTACTCTTAATTAACATTACTTGGCGTAAGTATGTGTTTCTAATTCATTAAAACAATGGTTACAAAAATTGTGGAATTAAATGACGGGAAAATATGATTTTTTGTCACGTGTTTTAGGGATAAAGGCAACCCATTTTCAAATTTTTGTGCTTTGAGTTGGCTTGAAATTTTATTTAGTAATTATTAATTGAGAATCGATGAAGCGATTCAACTTCTCTTCTGATTAGTGATGCGGATAGTTGAAAAACTGATAAATGTTTTCTTTATCCAGTATTAGCATTGCGAGAGATTTTTCTGTAATTAGTCACCAATTACGTTTTCTTTCATTTCGGTCTAATCGATCACTTTTTAAATGTAGAGGTTAATGACCGCGGGCAACAGTGAAAAGATTGACTGATGCGGGAAAGAATGTCAGGGTTTCTTTATACATGGTCGTGGAAAATAGTGACAAACTCGAGTAAATTTAGTGACAAACTCGAGAAGATATCCAATTTCACTTCTTGAAATTGGACATTTGCCATGCAATAAAACAAGATGAAAAAGCTGTTCTTAAAACATCCTCGCAATGCAAGCGTTCATTGTTGCTCAGCAAGGGTCACTTTAAAGGAATGCAGGACAGAAACGGTCTTTATTGCAAGTTTCTTGAAAATTTGCTGTCTTTGCAAGTTGTGGTACAGTTGTACCATAATCTGATAATTGGTACTTATTTTATTTAAGTTGTCTTTGTCATACTTAAAAGTCACTCTTAGTTATATATCACATCAACTAAACTTTACCGCCGACGGTAAAGTCAGGTTTTCAGATTTGATCATACTTTCACATTTGTTAACATTCATTCTCTTAACTTAATACTTGAAATTCAGTTGTTCTCAATCTTCTTAGTTTTGCCATCCGATTAGTCCTAAACGGATTTGAGATAGATTTCCACGTCATCAAAATAGAGCTGCATCTGTAGCACTACTGCACAATAGAAATAAAAGTGGTATTCCGACTATTAATAAATATAGTGGATTCGCACCTCGAATCCAACTTCAATAATCTACTACGTACCCGTGACTCAATTACATATCTGCAAAAACAAAGGTATCACATGGCGCAGTCAGCAGTCAAAGAACGTGCTCTTCTTGGAATCGAACCATTTTGGGAAAGACCGACTTTAGAACCACCGTTGAGATGGGAACGTTTGCAGATAATGTTGAAGTTGGCCAGCCTCGCTAAAGAAGGTATTTCGATCGATACCCTTCGTAAAAATCCACCGGACAAAGTTACCATTCCTCCTGAACCTATCTACGAAGCAAATGTAGAAAAAATCACGGCCCAAAGCGAAAGAGATAGCAAATTTCAAAATGAGCAACTCAAGAATTCATTGCTCAATAGGTGTCATAAAATTGAGCAAGCAGCAATACTGTGCGGTGATAAACCTGGGAAACTCTGTGATAACAAAGCTGTCTCGCTGACCTATCATAGTCTCGGCATGGAAGAACGTCGAATATTTGGTTCCCAAGAACCAACTATTCAAATTGATTGGATATCTACAAAGGATCTTTGGGAGAGTTTAGATCAGGTATTCAGAAAACAGCGGAACTTTCGATAGTTATACATTTCTGACCCGGAAATAGTTGAAATGAGAACTCGTCGAGAAATTTTACGGTTGTCGCCGTGAACTGTCCTTGAACTGCGATCTGGGCAGTAATGAGGATTCTATCATTCGGGACGTTTTCATAGCAAAGATGCAGGACGGTGAGATTCAGAGAGAATTATTAAAAGAAACGAGAGTGGCTCAAAGTATTTAGAAGTGGCAATGAGTATTGAAATGTGCATTCATATCAATTGAATATGTTAGGAACAGCTATTCACCAGAAAAAGATGAAGTCACGACTACGTCTATCAACAACTTACAAAATTCTTAGAATCGATCTCGACCTGTAACAAGCAATTTCACCAAACCTACAATCTGTCTCAATTGTGGCTATGGGTGGTCAGCCAATCATCAACAAAATTGCTCTGCTCGCAGAAAGAATTGCAAAAACTGTGGAATTGTGAACCATTTGGCAAAAGTATTTAGAAAGTCTAAACAGCAACTAAAGCCAAAGCCCACAGTCAACAATGTTGATGATATCATTTCCGAGGCAGCGATGGTGGATACCTCAATGCTTGTTGTAGAGCAATTCAATCACATTGATAGATTGCTTCAGAATCACAGTATTTACGATGCAAACTACGATTCTGACTATGATGCCCTTGATGGCAAGTGCGCTGCAACAATCTCCACTACTGACAATATATGAGAGGTGGAGCCAGAGAATGTAGACATTTGCATCGGGAAAACCAATACAAAAGCATAAGTGGATTCGGGAAGCGTTTGCACCATCATTAACAAAAGTTTTCAAATGCAGTAGTGTCGGATTGTCAAGAGAGCTTTTGGGTAAAATCGCCGGAGATGCACGAACTCAAAATTTTCTCAAATGACTTAATCAAAACTATCGGAGTAATCAAGACTTCAGGCAAATGCAACGATTGTGTAGCTACAGACGTTAATGTGACAGTTGTTGAAGATGGTCATAGGCCAATAATTGGACGAAAACTTTTTTCACAATTAGGTCTCTCAATCACTGAGACTAAACAAGTCGCAAATATTGATCAAAATCAATGCCTAATCAAGAAAAAATTGCATTCGACTTCCTGGTCTCATCTCAAGAATTGATAAATCATTAAAACATTCAGTTAAATCCACATTTCATAAAAACTTTTCACCTACAAATCAGAAAGGACGTAGAGTACCCATTAATCTGCAACTTTTAGTTAATGAAGAACTTAAAAAACTTCCATATGAGAAACACATTATGAAGTTAAACAGTTGTTCTGATAAAAATGTCATATCACCTATAGTTATCACGATGAAAAGAGAAAAGACAGTTAATATGGCTCTCGACTCTAAAACCTTAACAAATTCATTCACAAAAATAAATATCAAATGCCTACCATTGATAATTTAAATAACACAATACAACAAAAGTTGAATACAATCGCATCACAAGATACAGCATATTTTCAACCCTGGATTTGAAATGCGCGTACAGCCAACTTTATTTAGACCCGGAAACGGCTCGGCTTTGCAACTTTAATATTGTAAGTGGCGAAGGCACTTGAACATACCGCTTTATTACTGGAAATTCCGGATTAACTGATATGCCAGTGGCCTTTCAAAAAGTAATTGACTATACGCTAGTTGGACTTGATATCACTCATTGTTTTCTGGATGACATGATTTTTGTCGGCCGTTGTTTCAAAGACGATCATTTAAAGTTACTTTATAAATGTCTCAAAACATTAGACGATGATAATTTGAGAAAAAATTTATCAAAGTGTCATTCTGCCAAAACAGAGATAGATTGGTTGGGCTATAAAATTACTCAATGAAGAATCCCACCACTTGAAAAAAATGGAAAAATTTTAAATTTAACAGCCCCTAAAAACCTAAAAACAATTACGATCAGTTTTAGGTTCTGTACACTACCTTGGTAAATTCATCCCTTTTTTTCCCAATTATGTCATCCACTTCAACCCTTACTTAAAAAGAACACAAAACTTCTCCGGAATGATAAACTTGAAACTCATTTCCAAATGATTAGAAATAAAGTAGCAAATGCAACAGAAAAAACACACACACACTATAATCCAACTTGGAAATCCGAATTCAATGCGATGCATCTAGAGCTGGATTAGGAGCAGCATTAGAAAAGCGTTCACCAACGGATTGGCATACAGTTGCATTCGCGTCTCGTTTCCTGAATTCTAATGAGGAACGCTACAGCATTAGTGAATTAGAACTATTAGGAGTTGTATAGTCAGTAGAATACTTTAAGTATTATTTCCTTGGAAAATCATTCACAGTCATTACGGATCATCGGGGATTGCTTTCAATTATGAAAAAACACAGATCTAACAAATCTTATTATAGTCTCTTAACCGTTGGTTGGATCGATTATTACCTTTTGATTTGAACATTGAACACACACCAGGTGCAAAAAAGGGTCTGGTAGATTATATTTCCCGCCAACTAAATTAAGAAGAGAAAGTTACAAACCAATAGGATGAAGAATTTGCAGTAGCAACAATTACCCGCATTCGTGACGCAATTGTAGCAATTGATACAAATATCACTCAACAGAACTGTCAATCACAGCACTTTAGCAGCGTTAGTCACACGCATTCCACACGTGCCTCAAATCTTCATCCAACAAATCATTACAATTTGCTTTCTGCCTTAAATTGCGATACAATTCAGTTGCTTCTTAAGAACACTGCAAACGCGGCACATTTCCACCAACACAAAAAATTCAAACATGAGCAGCTCAAAATCTAACCCGCAAGTTTCACCAACACCTGCAACCACCAGAGTAACATTTTAATCGACGCTCAAATAGCCGTGAACTCCATCCGCTCTTCAAATAAAGGACCAGCTTCCTGGAATTTCGAACTCTCAAAGGAGGAAGTCTTTGAGAATATTTTAACTCAGTTGTTCACTAAACGCTTCCTAGCAGTGTTGAGAAGCAGAGATGCCGTCCTGAAAGAGGTGAGGGACTGCATCCTACAAAAGGATGGTCAAAGGTGCAAAGAGGTGAACCCCTACGTCCACTCATTTTGGAGGGACCTGCACGTCCAATCTGGATGTGTCTGCATTGATGAACGTGTGGCAATTCCACACTCAATTCAGGATGCTGTACTGGAGTCTCTCCACCTCACTCACCGCGGCAGTTGGCGTATGATTACCCTCGGACAGTATGCATTCTGGCCTTACATGCATAGAGAGATCCTCAATAAGGCTGCAGAGTGCAAGCCTTGCACTGATATTGGTAAGAATCTTAAACCCGTCATTCCAGCGTCAAAATGGCAACCCCTATTAAATTGTTCCGAACCTAAAGAAAAAATACAGATTTATTTCGGAGGTCCTATTACAAACGAAAAAGATCAAGACATAACTTTCCTCGCATGTATTGACCGTTTTTCTATATACCCTACCGTAGAAGTCTTTGATAAAGCTAATGGACCTAACGTAACTAATTTCCTAGATGAATATATTCAAATACACGGTGTTCCCCGCAATATTAGATTAGACCAAGCATGTTGTTCAATCGGATATAAAGTAAAAAAATTCTGTAAATCAAATAATTTCAACATTGTCACTGCTTGTGCTAACGACCATAGAGCTATTGGATTAGTGGAGCGTTTCATGGAAACATATAGTAGGCGCTTAAGCTGAATGAAATTAGATAATAGAAGTAACACATTCACAATTAAAGAAGCAATAAAGTCAATTGTATATCAATTACGTATATGTAAACCAAAAAACAACAAACTTGACACCTTTCGAAGCTCACTTTGGAAAAAAAGCCAAACACACCACTAAGTAACATTAGCACAAAACAAAAGTTGTCAAATTTGTCATATGAAAATAATCTCCACAACCATTTAGACGCTGATACAGTCCCAGTGGAAGACTACTTGGACAATAATGGCTGGGTGACTGTTGACCGCAGCGATATTCTCAACGAGGAGGCTATGACAAAAACGCAAGTAAATGCAGGCAGGAGATACAACGGAGATAAGAACAAATCCGTCTCTATATTTATCTTGCATCCTAAGCTGACTAACCCCATACCACGAAAAGAGCAATCTCTTGAGCTCAAGCTAGCTTGAAAGGTCTGAAAACGCTTTACGAAGGATTTTAGAGGGCTTTGGGAGACATTGGCTCCAGGCAGCACAGTTTTGAGGACGTCGCCAACAGCAACTGCTATCAAGGAATTTGACGTACCTGAAGTCAAATTGCGTAATAGCGACATTGCCAAGTTCAGGACACAAGCAGAACGAAACGCCAAACTTTGGCAGTACGCACAAAGACGGCCCCTCCCCTACAAGAAAACGACTGCGGAAAAGATTGCCCAGCATTCTAAAAATTTAAGGAAGAAGTATCGGGGAGACATTAGGATTCGACACCGCCCGACACAGACTGAGGTCGCTTCTGGCATTTCCTCTGCAAATAGCAACCTTACCAAAGCCATGTCATCCCGAAAGCCTATGAAACCCCAACCGGGGCAGGTGCTCACGTCAATCTTCGGTAACCCCCAACAAATCCAATGCTTCGTCAGTTGCTGCGTCATCAGTCACCTCCTCAACCGCTTCTCCATCAACTTCAAAGTCGAAACGGACCAGAAAGCTCCTGATTATTTTGGTTTCGAGAGCTCAGTATGCTCAGTCAGTGATAATGATTCAGCTCCAGCGCTAAAACGACAAAAATCCATTAATCCAGTAATCGAGATGGTGATACAGGAAGAAGCACTACAACCACCCGCAGCTGAAACGTCGTTCGATTTGCCGGTAGTTAGTTCTCCAGCACCCCTACCAATGAGTACTTGGTCTCCGCAGGAATATAATTATGAAGATTATGAGAGAGAAGTCAGTATGAGCGTCGTTGATGTTGAAAAACAAATTTGAAAACTGCAAAAATTTACCTTAGTGTTCCATTAAAAAAACATTAAAAAAAATTTTAATGCAACTCTAATTTCAAACTTTCGTTTGTTGCTTGTCACGATAAAATTTGTATTTTCATTTGTCAAGTGTAATTTGTCTAAACTATTCAATAGTGAAATTGTGCCACATTTGAGCAATATTTTCTGTTTCATGTTGGAGCTTACTAGTAAACCTTTCTGGTTTTTTTTTATTCACATTATTTCGGACAACGGTTACTGTGCGCTTAATTCGTTGAAATGTTTTTGGATTTGCGCCTCAATTGCGCAATAATTGATACTTCATGTTTAACGTTCGTTGTAAACATAGCAAGTTTCCATTCCATTTCATTTCACTTTAATAGTCTTTACGATTCCCTTGCACTTAATCTGTTTGGATTGTTATTGTTCAAGTTTGTCTTTAAAATATTGTTTAGAATAACCAGTACATATGTTATTAATATTATAAATTTTACACATCTACAGTTTAAAATTTGCACAAAATCCTGAATATCTGGTACAGTTGTTCCATAATCTGATAATTTGTACAAAATTTTCTTGCCAAGTTGTCTTTGCCATAGTTAAAAGTCATTCTTAGTTATATTTCACATCAAGTAAACTTTACCGCCGTCTTCAGTTTTGATCATACTTTCACATTGGTTAACATTCATTCTCTTAACTTAATCCTTGATATACAGTTGTTCTCAATCTTCTGAGTTTTGCCATCTGGTTAGTCCTAAACGGATTCGAGATAGAACTCCACGTCATCAAAATACAGCTGCATCTGTAGCACTATTGCAGAATAGAAATAAAAGTGGTATTACGACTATTAGTAAACATAGTGGATTCGCACCTCTAATCTAACTTCAAAAATCTACTACGTACCCTTGACTCAATTACATATCCCCAAAGTAAGAGGTATCACACAAGTGATGACGACAATTTTATGACTCAGGCGAAAGATTTTGAAATTCCTGGGTTTCTCTCAGTTTGAGGTTCCAGGCCAAAACCACATCTGATTCGACCGTCCCAGAATATAGTGCGATTAGACTAAATAGTTTTGATAAGGCTCTATTCAGATCATTGATTACATTTTTGAGCGTTCTTAAGGAGATCCAGACCCTGTTATGCTGAGCGGAATTTTTCTTCTCTGCGATTGAAGATGGCCTGATTAAAGGTCGCTAGGTCTATAACCTCAACATGTGTTATGTGTTATCAATCATTTTTAATTACTGCTTGTTTTTATTTTAACCGATGATGGTTAGCTTGGAGGAAAAGTTTCTGGGATTCGTGCAGTTGGAGAAACGAAAATAATCCGGATCTTTTCCGTTTCTGCCCTATACAGGTTAGTGGGAGCATATTATTTTGCACACCCAGACTTATGTGCTATTTTTTTACAAAATGTTTTACCAGGTAATAACACGTGCTCTGTACTGGGTGGAGCATAACGTACTGGGGGGCACAAACGGAAAAATTACAATAATCGTTTGCAACAACTGTCTGTTATACTGAAATTGTTCCCTAAAATTAGCAACAAGTGTTGGCCAAATGAAAGACGACAGATGTTATATCATGGATTTATATGCCGTATGATCCAAATCAAACCTCTTCATAATTTGCAACATTTGTCATTATTCGAAATTGAGCAAAATTCTGCAAATAAGTGCTATAAAGGTTTTAGATGGTGCAATAATATTGATGGGTGACTTCAAAAACTAAAACCAAAAACCAGACAATGCAAAATTGTACGACAATGACCCGGCTAAAATTCAACCTAATCTAGAAGATCGGATCTATTCTGTTTCGCCGAAGATCTTTAAAAAGATAGGAAAAAACGCATTTTAAATTTAAGAATTTGTAGTGATTGATAAAAGAAATAAATTATTTTCTCTCAGGAGCGACTGCTCGTGCGTGTGAGTTGCAGAATTGGATGATGAGATCGCAGAATGTCTTTCTGAAAGTGACACTTGCCATCAGGTACATGTAGAAGTTCATAGAGTTCGACACTATAATTGGAAGTCTCTGAAATATGAAGATAGTTGTAAGAAATTCTTTTGTTTTGAAAAACATGGGGTAAGGGTTTTTTTTACATGCTCAAAAACGCGCATTAAATTAGGCTTAATTGCGGATTGAAGTGCGAAATCGAGTTACGTTGCGTGCGAAAAAGAGATACATAAAACGAGCAGATTCGTGATACAGCGCGCGAAAAATAGGATACATAGCTTGTAACTGAAATTCGAGGTTAAAATTTGGACACTTTCGCAAACACGGGTTGCGGAATTCCCTTCAATTTTGCCTGCTTTTGTTAAAGTAGCTATTTTTTGGAATATTGTTGAATTTTCAATGTATTAAGATAGGAAGAACGAACAAGAGATACACAGATCGTTCAGATTTGCCAGTGAAGGTTTAGGTATACCTCTGCGACGTAAAGTATTTGGTTGTTCAAGTTGTGCTTGCAACCGAATGGAATAAGCGGAGCAACAACCGGTCCAGAGAAACAATTCATCCTAGAAATAGCGAAAAACCATATTTTCATACCATAAATGAGCCAATTCTTGATAATGGATGAATATAATTGACTGTGCTATCCTCGCAAAAAATGAGTTTTTCCAGTTTTTTTAACCAAAAGTTCTTACATTTATAAATAGGAAATGTCAAAACAATCTTCAAACATTTAGAATGTTCTGGAAACTTATTCAAAAGACATGAAAAAATTCTTTTTATATTGACCTTGCTGTCAATGTGTCTCAGCAGATATCCGCTTGATTTAGAAAGTTTTATTCGCTCTACGTAGCGATGATCAAAAACAAGCAACCACTTCCAATTTTAGTTAGTTTACTGTGGCTTTATGATGGCGTTCTTTCGTCAATAAAATTCTTTCCAAAATTGCCTGTTTTTTAAACTTGACATTCAAACTTTCTTGGTTGTCATTTAAGAGAGTAGTGGATACGAAACCAAAAACCAACAGTCAAAATCCCCCAGTTTTTCTCGTCTTTTGAAATTATCAGGGCAGCTCGTTTTCCAGAA
>NW_027452531.1:12500-20464 GCF_964194025.1 Convolutriloba macropyga | reverse complement strand
AACTCAAGCTAACCCGAGCTAACTCAAGCTAACTCAAGGTAGCTAAAGCTAGTTCAAGCTAACTCAAGCTAGCTAAAGCTAAGACAAGCTAACTCAAGCTAACTCAAGCTAACTCAAGCTAACTCAAGCTAACTCAAGCTAGTTCAAGCTAACTCAAGCTAGCTAAAGCTAACTCAAGCTAACTCAAGCTAACTCAAGCTAGCTCAAGCTAACTCAAGCTAGTTCAAGCTAACTCAAGCTAGCTAAAGCTAACTCAAGCTAACTCAAGCTAACTCAAGCTAACTCAAGCTAGCTAAAGCTAACTCAAGCTAACTCAAGCTAACCCGAGCTAACTCAAGCTAGCTCAAGCTAACCCAAGCTAGCTAAAGCTAACTCAAGCTAACTCAAGCTAATTCAAGCTAACTCAAGCTAACTCAAGCTAACTCAAGCTAACTCAAGCTAGCTAAAGCTAACTCAAGCTAACTCAAGCTAACTCAAGCTAACCCGAGCTAACTCAAGCTAACTCAAGGTAGCTAAAGCTAGTTCAAGCTAACTCAAGCTAGCTAAAGCTAAGACAAGCTAACTCAAGCTAACTCAAGCTAACTCAAGCTAACTCAAGCTAACTCAAGCTAACTCAAGCTAGCTTAAAGCTAACTCAAGCTAACTCAAGCTAACTCAAGCTAACCCGAGCTAACTCAAGCTAACTCAAGGTAGCTAAAGCTAGTTCAAGCTAACTCAAGCTAGCTAAAGCTAAGACAAGCTAACTCAAGCTAACTCAAGCTAACTCAAGCTAACTCAAGCTAACTAAAGCTAGTTCAAGCTAACTCAAGCTAGCTAAAGCTAACTCAAGCTAACTCAAGCTAACTCAAGCTAGCTCAAGCTAACTCAAGCTAGTTCAAGCTAACTCAAGCTAGCTAAAGCTAACTCAAGCTAACTCAAGCTAACTCAAGCTAACTCAAGCTAGCTAAAGCTAACTCAAGCTAACTCAAGCTAACCCGAGCTAACTCAAGCTAGCTCAAGCTAACCCAAGCTAGCTAAAGCTAACTCAAGCTAACTCAAGCTAATTCAAGCTAACTCAAGCTAACTCAAGCTAACTCAAGCTAACTCAAGCTAGCTAAAGCTAACTCAAGCTAACTCAAGCTAACTCAAGCTAACCCGAGCTAACTCAAGCTAACTCAAGGTAGCTAAAGCTAGTTCAAGCTAACTCAAGCTAGCTAAAGCTAAGACAAGCTAACTCAAGCTAACTCAAGCTAACTCAAGCTAACTCAAGCTAACTCAAGCTAACTCAAGCTAGTTCAAGCTAACTCAAGCTAACTCAAGCTAACTCAAGCTAGCTAAAGCTAACTCAAGCTAACTCAAGCTAACTCAAGCTAACCCGAGCTAACTCAAGCTAACTCAAGGTAGCTAAAGCTAGTTCAAGCTAGCTCAAGCTAGCTAAAGCTAAGACAAGCTAACTCAAGCTAACTCAAGCTAACTCAAGCTAACTCAAGCTAGTTCAAGCTAACTCAAGCTAGCTAAAGCTAACTCAAGCTAACTCAAGCTAACTCAAGCTAGCTCAAGCTAACTCAAGCTAGTTCAAGCTAACTCAAGCTAGCTAAAGCTAACTCAAGCTAACTCAAGCTAACTCAAGCTAGCTCAAGCTAACTCAAGCTAACTCAAGCTAACTCAAGCTAACCCGAGCTAACTCAAGCTAACTCAAGGTAGCTAAAGCTAGTTCAAGCTAGCTCAAGCTAGCTAAAGCTAAGACAAGCTAACTCAAGCTAACTCAAGCTAACTCAAGCTAACTCAAGCTAGTTCAAGCTAACTCAAGCTAGCTAAAGCTAACTCAAGCTAACTCAAGCTAACTCAAGCTAGCTCAAGCTAACTCAAGCTAGTTCAAGCTAACTCAAGCTAGCTAAAGCTAACTCAAGCTAACTCAAGCTAACTCAAGCTAGCTCAAGCTAACTCAAGCTAGTTCAAGCTAACTCAAGCTAGCTAAAGCTAACTCAAGCTAACTCAAGCTAACTCAAGCTAACTCAAGCTAGCTAAAGCTAACTCAAGCTAACTCAAGCTAACCCGAGCTAACTCAAGCTAGCTCAAGCTAACCCAAGCTAGCTAAAGCTAACTCAAGCTAACTCAAGCTAATTCAAGCTAACTCAAGCTAACTCAAGCTAACTCAAGCTAACTCAAGCTAGCTAAAGCTAACTCAAGCTAACTCAAGCTAACTCAAGCTAACCCGAGCTAACTCAAGCTAACTCAAGGTAGCTAAAGCTAGTTCAAGCTAACTCAAGCTAGCTAAAGCTAAGACAAGCTAACTCAAGCTAACTCAAGCTAACTCAAGCTAACTCAAGCTAACTCAAGCTAGTTCAAGCTAACTCAAGCTAACTCAAGCTAACTCAAGCTAGCTAAAGCTAACTCAAGCTAACTCAAGCTAACTCAAGCTAACCCGAGCTAACTCAAGCTAACTCAAGGTAGCTAAAGCTAGTTCAAGCTAGCTCAAGCTAGCTAAAGCTAAGACAAGCTAACTCAAGCTAACTCAAGCTAACTCAAGCTAGTTCAAGCTAACTCAAGCTAGCTAAAGCTAACTCAAGCTAACTCAAGCTAACTCAAGCTAGCTCAAGCTAACTCAAGCTAGTTCAAGCTAACTCAAGCTAGCTAAAGCTAACTCAAGCTAACTCAAGCTAACTCAAGCTAACTCAAGCTAGCTAAAGCTAACTCAAGCTAACTCAAGCTAACCCGAGCTAACTCAAGCTAGCTCAAGCTAACCCAAGCTAGCTAAAGCTAACTCAAGCTAACTCAAGCTAATTCAAGCTAACTCAAGCTAACTCAAGCTAACTCAAGCTAACTCAAGCTAGCTAAAGCTAACTCAAGCTAACTCAAGCTAACTCAAGCTAACCCGAGCTAACTCAAGCTAACTCAAGGTAGCTAAAGCTAGTTCAAGCTAACTCAAGCTAGCTAAAGCTAAGACAAGCTAACTCAAGCTAACTCAAGCTAACTCAAGCTAACTCAAGCTAACTCAAGCTAACTCAAGCTAGCTAAAGCTAACTCAAGCTAACTCAAGCTAACTCAAGCTAACCCGAGCTAACTCAAGCTAACTCAAGGTAGCTAAAGCTAGTTCAAGCTAACTCAAGCTAGCTAAAGCTAAGACAAGCTAACTCAAGCTAACTCAAGCTAACTCAAGCTAACTCAAGCTAACTAAAGCTAGTTCAAGCTAACTCAAGCTAGCTAAAGCTAACTCAAGCTAACTCAAGCTAACTCAAGCTAGCTCAAGCTAACTCAAGCTAGTTCAAGCTAACTCAAGCTAGCTAAAGCTAACTCAAGCTAACTCAAGCTAACTCAAGCTAACTCAAGCTAGCTAAAGCTAACTCAAGCTAACTCAAGCTAACCCGAGCTAACTCAAGCTAGCTCAAGCTAACCCAAGCTAGCTAAAGCTAACTCAAGCTAACTCAAGCTAACTAAAGCTAGTTCAAGCTAACTCAAGCTAGCTAAAGCTAACTCAAGCTAACTCAAGCTAACTCAAGCTAGCTCAAGCTAACTCAAGCTAGTTCAAGCTAACTCAAGCTAGCTAAAGCTAACTCAAGCTAACTCAAGCTAACTCAAGCTAACTCAAGCTAGCTAAAGCTAACTCAAGCTAACTCAAGCTAACCCGAGCTAACTCAAGCTAGCTCAAGCTAACCCAAGCTAGCTAAAGCTAACTCAAGCTAACTCAAGCTAATTCAAGCTAACTCAAGCTAACTCAAGCTAACTCAAGCTAACTCAAGCTAGCTAAAGCTAACTCAAGCTAACTCAAGCTAACTCAAGCTAACCCGAGCTAACTCAAGCTAACTCAAGGTAGCTAAAGCTAGTTCAAGCTAACTCAAGCTAGCTAAAGCTAAGACAAGCTAACTCAAGCTAACTCAAGCTAACTCAAGCTAACTCAAGCTAACTCAAGCTAACTCAAGCTAGCTAAAGCTAACTCAAGCTAACTCAAGCTAACTCAAGCTAACCCGAGCTAACTCAAGCTAACTCAAGGTAGCTAAAGCTAGTTCAAGCTAACTCAAGCTAGCTAAAGCTAAGACAAGCTAACTCAAGCTAACTCAAGCTAACTCAAGCTAACTCAAGCTAACTAAAGCTAGTTCAAGCTAACTCAAGCTAGCTAAAGCTAACTCAAGCTAACTCAAGCTAACTCAAGCTAGCTCAAGCTAACTCAAGCTAGTTCAAGCTAACTCAAGCTAGCTAAAGCTAACTCAAGCTAACTCAAGCTAACTCAAGCTAACTCAAGCTAGCTAAAGCTAACTCAAGCTAACTCAAGCTAACCCGAGCTAACTCAAGCTAGCTCAAGCTAACCCAAGCTAGCTAAAGCTAACTCAAGCTAACTCAAGCTAATTCAAGCTAACTCAAGCTAACTCAAGCTAACTCAAGCTAACTCAAGCTAGCTAAAGCTAACTCAAGCTAACTCAAGCTAACTCAAGCTAACCCGAGCTAACTCAAGCTAACTCAAGGTAGCTAAAGCTAGTTCAAGCTAACTCAAGCTAGCTAAAGCTAAGACAAGCTAACTCAAGCTAACTCAAGCTAACTCAAGCTAACTCAAGCTAACTCAAGCTAACTCAAGCTAGTTCAAGCTAACTCAAGCTAACTCAAGCTAACTCAAGCTAGCTAAAGCTAACTCAAGCTAACTCAAGCTAACTCAAGCTAACCCGAGCTAACTCAAGCTAACTCAAGGTAGCTAAAGCTAGTTCAAGCTAGCTCAAGCTAGCTAAAGCTAAGACAAGCTAACTCAAGCTAACTCAAGCTAACTCAAGCTAACTCAAGCTAGTTCAAGCTAACTCAAGCTAGCTAAAGCTAACTCAAGCTAACTCAAGCTAACTCAAGCTAGCTCAAGCTAACTCAAGCTAGTTCAAGCTAACTCAAGCTAGCTAAAGCTAACTCAAGCTAACTCAAGCTAACTCAAGCTAGCTCAAGCTAACTCAAGCTAACTCAAGCTAACTCAAGCTAACCCGAGCTAACTCAAGCTAACTCAAGGTAGCTAAAGCTAGTTCAAGCTAGCTCAAGCTAGCTAAAGCTAAGACAAGCTAACTCAAGCTAACTCAAGCTAACTCAAGCTAACTCAAGCTAGTTCAAGCTAACTCAAGCTAGCTAAAGCTAACTCAAGCTAACTCAAGCTAACTCAAGCTAGCTCAAGCTAACTCAAGCTAGTTCAAGCTAACTCAAGCTAGCTAAAGCTAACTCAAGCTAACTCAAGCTAACTCAAGCTAGCTCAAGCTAACTCAAGCTAGTTCAAGCTAACTCAAGCTAGCTAAAGCTAACTCAAGCTAACTCAAGCTAACTCAAGCTAACTCAAGCTAGCTAAAGCTAACTCAAGCTAACTCAAGCTAACCCGAGCTAACTCAAGCTAGCTCAAGCTAACCCAAGCTAGCTAAAGCTAACTCAAGCTAACTCAAGCTAATTCAAGCTAACTCAAGCTAACTCAAGCTAACTCAAGCTAACTCAAGCTAGCTAAAGCTAACTCAAGCTAACTCAAGCTAACTCAAGCTAACCCGAGCTAACTCAAGCTAACTCAAGGTAGCTAAAGCTAGTTCAAGCTAACTCAAGCTAGCTAAAGCTAAGACAAGCTAACTCAAGCTAACTCAAGCTAACTCAAGCTAACTCAAGCTAACTCAAGCTAGTTCAAGCTAACTCAAGCTAACTCAAGCTAACTCAAGCTAGCTAAAGCTAACTCAAGCTAACTCAAGCTAACTCAAGCTAACCCGAGCTAACTCAAGCTAACTCAAGGTAGCTAAAGCTAGTTCAAGCTAGCTCAAGCTAGCTAAAGCTAAGACAAGCTAACTCAAGCTAACTCAAGCTAACTCAAGCTAGTTCAAGCTAACTCAAGCTAGCTAAAGCTAACTCAAGCTAACTCAAGCTAACTCAAGCTAGCTCAAGCTAACTCAAGCTAGTTCAAGCTAACTCAAGCTAGCTAAAGCTAACTCAAGCTAACTCAAGCTAACTCAAGCTAACTCAAGCTAGCTAAAGCTAACTCAAGCTAACTCAAGCTAACCCGAGCTAACTCAAGCTAGCTCAAGCTAACCCAAGCTAGCTAAAGCTAACTCAAGCTAACTCAAGCTAATTCAAGCTAACTCAAGCTAACTCAAGCTAACTCAAGCTAACTCAAGCTAGCTAAAGCTAACTCAAGCTAACTCAAGCTAACTCAAGCTAACCCGAGCTAACTCAAGCTAACTCAAGGTAGCTAAAGCTAGTTCAAGCTAACTCAAGCTAGCTAAAGCTAAGACAAGCTAACTCAAGCTAACTCAAGCTAACTCAAGCTAACTCAAGCTAACTCAAGCTAACTCAAGCTAGTTCAAGCTAACTCAAGCTAACTCAAGCTAACTCAAGCTAGCTAAAGCTAACTCAAGCTAACTCAAGCTAACTCAAGCTAACCCGAGCTAACTCAAGCTAACTCAAGGTAGCTAAAGCTAGTTCAAGCTAACTCAAGCTAGCTAAAGCTAAGACAAGCTAACTCAAGCTAACTCAAGCTAACTCAAGCTAACTCAAGCTAACTAAAGCTAGTTCAAGCTAACTCAAGCTAGCTAAAGCTAACTCAAGCTAACTCAAGCTAACTCAAGCTAGCTCAAGCTAACTCAAGCTAGTTCAAGCTAACTCAAGCTAGCTAAAGCTAACTCAAGCTAACTCAAGCTAACTCAAGCTAACTCAAGCTAGCTAAAGCTAACTCAAGCTAACTCAAGCTAACCCGAGCTAACTCAAGCTAGCTCAAGCTAACCCAAGCTAGCTAAAGCTAACTCAAGCTAACTCAAGCTAATTCAAGCTAACTCAAGCTAACTCAAGCTAACTCAAGCTAACTCAAGCTAGCTAAAGCTAACTCAAGCTAACTCAAGCTAACTCAAGCTAACCCGAGCTAACTCAAGCTAACTCAAGGTAGCTAAAGCTAGTTCAAGCTAACTCAAGCTAGCTAAAGCTAAGACAAGCTAACTCAAGCTAACTCAAGCTAACTCAAGCTAACTCAAGCTAACTCAAGCTAGTTCAAGCTAACTTAATGAAGTTAACCCAAGCTAACTTGGGTTAATGAAGTCAAACTCAAGCTAACCCGAGCTAACTCAAGCTAACTCAAGCTAATTCAAGCTAACTCAAGCTAACTCAAGCTAATTCAAGCTAACTCAAGCTAATTCAAGCTAACTCAAGCTAGCTCAAGCTAACTCAAGCTAACCCAAGCTAACTTAAGCTAGCTTAAGCTAATTAAAGCTAATTAAAGCTAACTCAAGCTAACCCAAGCTAACTTAAGCTAGCTCTAGCTGGCTGCCACTGTTAGGCCATTTGGGAGCGCTTTTCTCGCACTCTGATTGGCTGCCACTGTTAGGCCATTTGGGAGCGCTTTTCTCGCACTCTGATTGGCTGCCACTGTTAGGCCATTTGGGAGCGCTTTTCTCGCACTCTGATTGGCTGCCACTGTTAGGCCATTTGGGAGCGCTTTTCTCGCACTCTGATTGGCTGCCACTGTTAGGCCATTTGGGAGCGCTTTTCTCGCACTCTGATTGGCTGCCACTGTTAGGCCATTTGGGAGCGCTTTTCTCGCACTCTGATTGGCTGCCACTGTTAGGCCATTTGGGAGCGCTTTTCTCGCACTCTGATTGGCTGCCACTGTTAGGCCATTTGGGAGCGCTTTTCTCGCACTCTGATTGGCTGCCACTGTTAGGCCATTTGGGAGCGCTTTTCTCGCACTCTGATTGGCTGCCACTGTTAGGCCATTTGGGAGCGCTTTTCTCGCACTCTGATTGGCTGCCACTGTTAGGCCATTTGGGAGCGCTTTTCTCGCACTCTGATTGGCTGCCACTGTTAGGCCATTTGGGAGCGCTTTTCTCGCACTCTGATTGGCTGCCACTGTTAGGCCATTTGGGAGCGCTTTTCTCGCACTCTGATTGGCTGCCACTGTTAGGCCATTTGGGAGCGCTTTTCTCGCACTCTGATTGGCTGCCACTGTTAGGCCATTTGGGAGCGCTTTTCTCGCACTCTGATTGGCTGCCACTGTTAGGCCA
>NW_027452531.1:0-7500 GCF_964194025.1 Convolutriloba macropyga | reverse complement strand
TCCATTCAGTCATTAATTCCAACTTTCAAATGTTGTTGTTTCAGCTTTCGCTTACTAGAAGCAACATAATACTCGCTGCAATACAGACCTCGGGAAACCCTCACCGTGAATAAGGTTCACTCACATATTTCACTACATTTTGCGTGGGATTGGAGATGAGGCTACTCGTTCTTGCTCAGTACTAGGCTGAAAATTAACGAAACTTCGTTACAAACGTTCACATGTTGATGTTTCCGCTTTCGCGTACTCGAAACAACATAATACTAGTCTTTGTAATTTAGTTTCATAATTTCAACTGTTCTCATGCAGAATTTTTGCTCATTCTTATCCCAAATTTTGACCTGGCTACTAGTTACACTCCTTGTACTTATTGCAAAATGACCACAAATTTCAACAGCTTTCACATGTTGCTGTTTCGGCTTTCGCTTACTACAGTCAACATAATACTCGTTGCAAAATAAGTGCTCGGCATCTGCAATTTTCCAAAGACGAAGTTTCGCCAGTTCAATTTTCGCTCGCCAATTATGGCTACTAATTCACACGGTACTGAGCTCAACAACATTAAATTTGTTCAGCAAGACTTTCACATGTTGATGTTTTGGCTTTCGCCTACTAGAAGCAACATAATACTCGTCTTGTTAGCTCATTCAATGAGAATAGCTTTTCCCGTTGAGAATTTTTGCCTTCAATTGGCGTTGTAGTGAGTTTGGCTACTCAGATCACCAAATACTTGTGACAATTCGAACCAGAAATGTTTTCAATTTTCACATGCTGATGTTTCGGATTCAACCTACTAGAAGCAGCATAATACTTGTATTCAACAATTTCTGTATCAAATCCCAGTTTTCTCTGGTGCATCTTTGCCAAACTATTCCAAACTGCCTGAGTCTGAATACCAATTACAGGTACTAGTAAATGCACGTTACTAAGGACTATATAGTTCTAGGTTACTGTACACAACGACGTTCACATGTTGATGTTTCAGCTGCCGCTTACTAGAAACAACATAATACTTATCGTGCATACCTTTCCATAACTTGTCCTTTTCAGATGCATTAGTTTCCCTTTGTCTTGGCTTCTACAGTCAGACTGGCTACTAGTAACAGCACAGTACTAATCACATATCGTTCTACAGTTTGCAGACAACTTTCACATGTTGATGTTTCAGCTTTCGCCTACTAGAAACAACATAATACTCGCTGTATACATTTGTAGTTCTCTATGTAACTTTCATGTGAAGAAGTTTCGCCAGTCTTTTTGACTGTCTCAAATCTGAGTCATGCTTAGGCTACTAGTTGCTTCATAGTACTTATCGCCTCGAGATCATTGAACAAAACTTGATTTTCACATGTTGCTGTTTCAGCTTCCGCTTACTAGAAACAACATAATACTAGTCTCATTAAGTTCCGTCTCTTTGCAATTTTCTTATGAAGAAAATTCGCCATCACAATGACTCCAGCAGTTCTTGATCAAGGAATGCAATCATTGATCAGAATGCTATTATTTGAATCGGTTCTGCTTTAAGTGTTCCAATTTTATTGGAAGCACCAACAATAGAACATCAATGTGTTCAATCGAGAGTTATATAACCCTGAATCGGACGCAGTCAACAGCCGAAGCCGAGACCGCCTTTTGCGTTAGAGAGGTCGGTAAACAAATCTTGCGATTCATACCGAATTAACACATATAGCTGTGCTCCTCTTCGTAAAGCGAGCCAAGTGATCCCCTGTTGAAGGATGTATTTGGACCAATCTAGTAGCATTTGGTTTCCAACAAGCTCTCCCAAGTTAGCTTACTTATTGGGCTTTTCAACCAATTCGGTTGGCTACAAGCATCATCAAAGTACTAGCCACAGTTTGATCGCAAAATTCTACGACTTTCACATGTTGATGTTTCGGCTTGCGCTTAGCCTACTATAAGCAACATAATACTAGTCATATCATAGAGCGTGATCAGCTTGTGACGTTCTCATGATGAAGTTTCACCAACAGTGTCTCACTTCGAGCTTAAATCCAGCTACTAGTAACTACACAGTACTGACTGCAACGATAACTTTTATCTATACCTTTCACATGCTGCGCTTTCGGCCAGGGCCTACTAACGTCAACATAATACTCGATATAAACTTTTGTTCATGATGCAGCTTCCCCATGCAGAAGTTTCGCCTTCAAATGCTCTCTTGGCCATATGACGTAAGAAAAGGTTACTAGTAACATCACAGTACTAGCCACAGTTTGATTGCAAAATTCTACGACTTTCACATGTTGATGTTTCGGCTTGCGCTTAGCCTACTAGAAGCAACATAATACTAGTCATATCATAGAGCGTGATCAGCTTGTGACGTTCTCATGATGAAGTTTCACCAACAGTGTCTCATTTCGAGCTTAAATCCAGCTACTAGTAACTACACAGTACTGACTGCAACGCTAACTTTTATCTATACCTTTCACATGCTGCGCTTTCGGCCAGGGCCTACTAACGTCAACATAATACTCGATATAAACTTTTGTTCATGATGCAGCTTCCCCATGCAGAAGTTTCGCCTTCAAATGCTCTCTTGGCCATATGACGTAACACAAGGTTACTAGTAACATCACAGTACTAGCCACAATTTGATCGCAAAATTCTACGACTTTCACATGTTGATGTTTCGGCTTGCGCTTAGCCTACTATAAGCAACATAATACTAGTCATATCATAGAGCGTGATCAGCTTGTGACGTTCTCATGATGAAGTTTCACCAACAGTGTCTCACTTCGAGCTTAAATCCAGCTACTAGTAACTACACAGTACTGACTGCAACGATAACTTTTATCTATACCTTTCACATGCTGCGCTTTCGGCCAGGGCCTACTAACGTCAACATAATACTCGATATAAACTTTTGTTCATGATGCAGCTTCCCCATGCAGAAGTTTCGCCTTCAAATGCTCTCTTGGCCATATGACGTAAGAAAAGGTTACTAGTAACATCACAGTACTAGCCACAGTTTGATTGCAAAATTCTACGACTTTCACATGTTGATGTTTCGGCTTGCGCTTAGCCTACTAGAAGCAACATAATACTAGTCATATCATAGAGCGTGATCAGCTTGTGACGTTCTCATGATGAAGTTTCACCAACAGTGTCTCATTTCGAGCTTAAATCCAGCTACTAGTAACTACACAGTACTGACTGCAACGCTAACTTTTATCTATACCTTTCACATGCTGCGCTTTCGGCCAGGGCCTACTAACGTCAACATAATACTCGATATAAACTTTTGTTCATGATGCAGCTTCCCCATGCAGAAGTTTCGCCTTCAAATGCTCTCTTGGCCATATGACGTAACACAAGGTTACTAGTAACATCACAGTACTAGCCACAATTTGATCGCAAAATTCTACGACTTTCACATGTTGATGTTTCGGCTTGCGCTTAGCCTACTAGAAGCAACATAATACTAGTCATATCATGGAGCGTGATCAGCTTGTGACGTTCTCATGATGAAGTTTCACCAACAGTGTCTCATTTCGAGCTTAAATCCAGCTACTAGTAACTACACAGTACTGACTGCAACGATAACTTTTATCTATACCTTTCACATGCTGCGCTTTCGGCCAGGGCCTACTAATGTCAACATAATACTCGATATAAACTTTTGTTCATGATGCAGCTTCCCCATGCAGAAGTTTCGCCTTCAAATGCTCTCTTGGCCATATGACGTAACACAAGGTTACTAGTAACATCACAGTACTAGCCACAATTTGATCGCAAAATTCTACGACTTTCACATGTTGATGTTTCGGCTTGCGCTTAGCCTACTAGAAGCAACATAATACTAGTCATATCATAGAGCTTGATCAGCTTGTGACATTCTCATGATGAAGTTTCACCAACAGTGTCTCATTTTGAGCTTAAATCCAGCTACTAGTAACTACACAGTACTGACTGCAACAATAACTTTTATCTATACCTTTCACATGCTGCGTTTTCGGCCAAGGCCTACTAACGTCAACATAATACTCGATATAAAATTTTGATCATGATGCAGCTTTCCCATGCAGAAGTTTCGCCTTCAAATGCTCTCTTGGCCATATGACGGAACACCAGGTTACTAGTAACATCACAGTACTAGCCACAGTTTGATTGCAAAATTCTACGACTTTCACATGTTGATGTTTCGGCTTGCGCTTAGCCTACTAGAAGCAACATAATACTAGTCATATCATAGAGCGTGATCAGCTTGTGACGTTCTCATGATGAAGTTTCACCAATAGTGTTTCATTCGAATTGGTTCTGCTTTAAGCTCTCCAATTGTTTTGGATGAACCAGTTTTGCCCTTCGAAGCCACTTTTGTGAGCTTTTGTGGGTCTTTACCAAGAGGATATACCTCAAGGCCTCTTTCAATTCCTTTAAGTTCTTTCAACTCCTTTACAGTTTCTAGGTTCACATAGCTGCAAACCTTATTTCTAGTTTTAAGTCTGGCCAACTTGGGGAGAGTTGGTGCAGACCGTGACCAATTCTAGTAGGATGCCACAACAAGAATGTGATCAACTTAGCTTGTCGATGAACCTGCCCCACATTCAAACAACTCTATCGCCTTTTCCTCGTATAGTTATATGCGAGGGCCTCTCATAGAGAGCGCTGTTAGCAACCTTTTCCACATAGACGATAAAGTTGTGAGTGTTTTGCACATGGCTGTTGTCATCACCACGTGACGAGTCAACTCAGCTTGACTCTCTACACTCCGACAAGCTTTGCACATACGCCTTTAGTTCAGTATGTGTCTTTAATCTGACTCCGGTGCCTCAAGCCGGAAAAATTGTCAGATTATGATCATTATCGGTTAGTCATCCCGATGCAAGATCGTATCGTACTGTCTTTGTCTACCTCCAGATTCCGAAGAACAGGAGGAGACTCTCCCAGACCTACATATCTGGGAGAATGTTCAGAGGGCGAGAAGCTGTGGATTACTCTCCCCTAAGAACTGACTAAACTTTACCCTCGTCCAAGGTAAGTTTATTTTAGCTAGCCTTCTATGTAAAGGATCTGAGGCTAAGCTGTGTTTTTTCGAGCCTTTGGCTCGGAGCAAGTTCAGTGGGCGCCCCGAGTAGCTCAACTCTTTCCCACTGAACAGCGCAACGCTCTGTCACTCGCTGGGATTTTTGCGTGTCGGTTCTAACCACGCGACTTGTGGACCTTTTTAGGCCTTTCTCATTCACAAGTCTATAGCTGGGCTTCTATAACCCAGCTTCTGAGATCTAGATAGCTGCAGTTCTGCTAGGCTGCTTTTGCTAACTAGTCTCCCTTTAAGCAGTCCCTTGCCATGACTGCTGAACTATGTATCCACACAAGTAGTTTTTGAGCTCGATACATAATTCGAGATTGGTTGCCAAGCAATCTCTAGCGACAGAGCGTCATGCGCACTACAGACATGGCCTCTACCAGCAGCCATGCCCGAAGGAATCAATCACTGATCCTTCCGCAGGTTCCCCTACGGAAACCTTGTTACGACTTTTACTTCCTCTAGACAATTAAGCTCGATCCGCTTCATCCCGTTGCCGGAGACCGAAGTCCCAACAGTAGGAATTTGCAATTCTTGCTTAACTATCCAATCAGTAGTAGCGACGGGCGGTGTGTACAAAGGGCAGGGACGTAATCCCTATGAGTTGTTGACTCATAAGTACCAGGAATTCCTGGTTCACGTCTGCAAGTTTACAACAGACGATCCCCTTGAAGCGCTGTACTTTTCTCTGATTGCCCAGTCCATTTCGGACCAAGGGCTGAGTACTCAATCTAAAAGTACACAGTGTAGCGCGCGTGCAGTCCAGAACATCTAAGGGCATCACAGACCTGTTATAGCCTCACTTCATCTGCGGTATTTAATTCCGCATAGTTCCTCTAAGAAGTGTTTGAATTCACATATAGTGAATTTCATTATTTAGATGGAGAAGATCTCGTTCGTTATCGGAATTAACCAGACAGATCACTCCACTAACTAAGAACGGCCATGCACCACCGCCCATATAATCATGAAAGATATTCAATCTGTCAATCCTTAAGATGTCTGGACCGGGTGAGTTTTCCCGTGTTGAGTCAAATTAAGCCGCAGGCTCCACTCCTGGTGGTGCCCTTCCGTCAATTCCTTTAAGTTTCGATTTTGCAACCATACTTCCCCCGGAACCAATAAACTTTGGTTTCCCGGTTAATCTCTTGCCAAGTCAAGATCGACTTTGACAAATTGTAGGTTGGTATAGTTTATGGTCAGAATTACGAGGGTATCTAATCCTCTTCAATACTCTGACTTTCGTTCTTGATTAATGAAAACATTCTTGGCAAATGCTTTCGCAGTAGTTTGTCTTGCCACGATCCAAGAATTTCACCTCTAACGTAGCAATACAAATGCCCCCGTCTGTTCCTTTCAATCATTACCGCACTCAGCCAACCGGCATCAATCGAGTAGCGGGTCATTCTCCATTATTCCATGCTTTATTATTCGATCCCAAAGGATGCTTTGAACACTCTAATTTTCTCAGGGTGAAAACACCGTTTCCACAGTTCGTCACATTTAAGTGCAAACTATTTCTTCGATGCGAAGGATGAGCGGAACGAGTCAACAGATTTAACTGAAGACCATGTTGCCGTTCTACTCAAACAGATCCAACTATGAGCTTTTTAAACGCAGCAACTATTGCATACGCTTGTAGAGGCTGGTATTACCGCGGCTGCTGGCACCAGACTTGCCCTCTACTCGTTCATCAATGGAGCTTTTAAGTCCATTCCATTCTGATTACAAACCATAAAGGTTCATATCATTATTTCTAGTCACTACCTCCTCGTGCGGAGAGTGGGTAATTTGCGTGCCTGCTGCCTTCCTTGGATGTGGTAGCCGTTTCTAAGGCTCCCTCTCCGGAATCGAACCCTGATTCCCCGTTACCCGTCACAACCATGGTAGTCCGTTACACTACCATCATAGGTTGATAGGTCAGAAATTCGGAAGTTCCGTCCCCAAGCCGAAGCTATCTGGGATCTTTCAGTTACTAGGACTCATCACGGGATGTGTCTGTACTTAGCAAATCACCCGGTGTAGTCTTGTAAAAGTCTCCGACAGTGTCGGACAATCAGCATGCATTAGCTGCAGGGTTACCGCAGTTATTCATTTAGCTTGCAAATCAACTAATAGATAGTAACTGATTTAATGAGCCATTCGCGGTTCCACTTTTTCAAGCTTCGCTTGCACATGCATGGCTTAGTCTTTCAGACAAGCATATGGCAACTGACAGGATCAATCAGTTTAATTGTACTTTGAACAATCTTTCGATTTGTTCGAATTTAGAAAGACATAGCCTTGCGGCCTCGTCAATCTTGCTTTGAGCTTTTTAAATCACGAAGAGTTTCAATGCATGCTTTGGCATGGCTACTAGTTACTACACAGTACTCTACACACTTAGAGTTACCCACGATTACACATTTCACATGCTGATGTTTCGGCTCGCGCGTACTAGAAAACAGCATAAT
>NW_027452530.1:0-1000 GCF_964194025.1 Convolutriloba macropyga | reverse complement strand
CGCAAGGCGTACTTGACACTCTCGAGGCCGTTGTCTGCCATGCAAACCTGCAGCGCAACAATGTTGAGACGTGCAGTTTGACTCAGAAGCTTGGCTCAGTGCCATTCGCTAGGCTGGGTCCTGTCACATCAATACAGAAGAGAGCAGCGGGCACGGGGTTTGTCTTTATCCTCCCGGAACCCGGAACCCGGGGGGGGGGGGGGGGGGGGGGAGTACTGCTGGCAGCACATGTGTGCGGGGGACATTCATCCATGCGGGATAGGACTGCCTTTGTGTACCTCGTGGACCCGTCCCGGATTTGCCATATCCCTGATTCTGGCGTTATACTCAGCATAGTCGAAAGCAACAGCCGTGTGCTGCTCGGCAGATAGGGCTTTAAAAGGCGTCAGGGCTCCGTGTTTGTCACCGATGCATGTGTAGAGGTCCAGAGGATGGTGGTGGCCGTCCCTGCACAGGGACAGCGGAGTGCGTCCACACCGTCAACCCACCATGGTCACTGCATCGGCCAGTCAGAATCTCTCTGAGAGTGGGGAGAGAGTCTGGGCGAGGCTACAGCGACAGCTACAGATTTGCTTGACATGTGGTTCAGGAGGCAGGTAAGCCTCGGGAATCTCTGGAGCTTTCTGCCGGTGACATTCCCACCGAAGCCGAGCCAATTGGCAAGCCCACGCACCAATATAGGCAGAGAGATAGAGGGTGTGCCGGTCACCTGCAGAGCTTGCTGTGCTCAGAGCTGGCCCGCAGCTTCACCCAGTCATTTGGCTCCTGCACTGTGAGGAACACGTATACATCCGGGACCACAGCAAACACCTGCGCAGCCAGGCTGCTGTACGGGACATCCAAAAGCGCCTGCGCAGACAGCCAAGGCCGGTCAAGTTAGCCAGGTCGCGCAATTCTGCCGTCGCCATATTCCGCTCTGACTGTGCCTCTATCGGACATCGGTTCCTTCCCAGACTTTGGATCCTCATTCCTGTCAACCCCATAAGCCAGCAATTGTCAG
>NW_027452529.1:12500-19071 GCF_964194025.1 Convolutriloba macropyga | reverse complement strand
TAACGAACGAGATCTTCTCCATCTAAATAATGAAATTCACTATATGTGAATTCAAACACTTCTTAGAGGAACTATGCGGAATTAAATACCGCAGATGAAGTGAGGCTATAACAGGTCTGTGATGCCCTTAGATGTTCTGGACTGCACGCGCGCTACACTGTGTACTTTTAGATTGAGTACTCAGCCCTTGGTCCGAAATGGACTGGGCAATCAGAGAAAAGTACAGCGCTTCAAGGGGATCGTCTGTTGTAACTTGCAGACGTGAACCAGGAATTCCTGGTACTTATGAGTCAACAACTCATAGGGATTACGTCCCTGCCCTTTGTACACACCGCCCGTCGCTACTACTGATTGGATAGTTAAGCAAGAATTGCAAATTCCTACTGTTGGACTTCGGTCTCCGGCAACGGGATGAAGCGGATCGAGCTTAATTGTCTAGAGGAAGTAAAAGTCGTAACAAGGTTTCCGTAGGGGAACCTGCGGAAGGATCAGTGATTGATTCCTTCGGGCATGGCTGCTGGTAGAGGCCATGTCTGTAGTGCGCATGACGCTCTGTCGCTAGAGATTGCTTGGCAACCAATCTCGAATTATGTATCGAGCTCAAAAACTACTTGTGTGGATACATAGTTCAGCAGTCATGGCAAGGGACTGCTTAAAGGGAGACTAGTTAGCAAAAGCAGCCTAGCAGAACTGCAGCTATCTAGATCTCAGAAGCTGGGTTATAGAAGCCCAGCTATAGACTTGTGAATGAGAAAGGCCTAAAAAGGTCCACAAGTCGCGTGGTTAGAACCGACACGCAAAAATCCCAGCGAGTGACAGAGCGTTGCGCTGTTCAGTGGGAAAGAGTTGAGCTACTCGGGGCGCCCACTGAACTTGCTCCGAGCCAAAGGCTCGAAAAAACACAGCTTAGCCTCAGATCCTTTACATAGAAGGCTAGCTAAAATAAACTTACCTTGGACGAGGGTAAAGTTTAGTCAGTTCTTAGGGGAGAGTAATCCACAGCTTCTCGCCCTCTGAACATTCTCCCAGATATGTAGGTCTGGGAGAGTCTCCTCCTGTTCTTCGGAATCTGGAGGTAGACAAAGACAGTACGATACGATCTTGCATCGGGATGACTAACCGATAATGATCATAATCTGACAATTTTTCCGGCTTGAGGCACCGGAGTCAGATTAAAGACACATACTGAACTAAAGGCGTATGTGCAAAGCTTGTCGGAGTGTAGAGAGTCAAGCTGAGTTGACTCGTCACGTGGTGATGACAACAGCCATGTGCAAAACACTCACAACTTTATCGTCTATGTGGAAAAGGTTGCTAACAGCGCTCTCTATGAGAGGCCCTCGCATATAACTATACGAGGAAAAGGCGATAGAGTTGTTTGAATGTGGGGCAGGTTCATCGACAAGCTAAGTTGATCACATTCTTGTTGTGGCATCCTACTAGAATTGGTCACGGTCTGCACCAACTCTCCCCAAGTTGGCCAGACTTAAAACTAGAAATAAGGTTTGCAGCTATGTGAACCTAGAAACTGTAAAGGAGTTGAAAGAACTTAAAGGAATTGAAAGAGGCCTTGAGGTATATCCTCTTGGTAAAGACCCACAAAAGCTCACAAAAGTGGCTTCGAAGGGCAAAACTGGTTCATCCAAAACAATTGGAGAGCTTAAAGCAGAACCAATTCGAATGAAACACTATTGGTGAAACTTCATCATGAGAACGTCACAAGCTGATCACGCTCTATGATATGACTAGTATTATGTTGCTTCTAGTAGGCTAAGCGCAAGCCGAAACATCAACATGTGAAAGTCGTAGAATTTTGCAATCAAACTGTGGCTAGTACTGTGATGTTACTAGTAACCTGGTGTTCCGTCATATGGCCAAGAGAGCATTTGAAGGCGAAACTTCTGCATGGGAAAGCTGCATCATGATCAAAATTTTATATCGAGTATTATGTTGACGTTAGTAGGCCTTGGCCGAAAACGCAGCATGTGAAAGGTATAGATAAAAGTTATTGTTGCAGTCAGTACTGTGTAGTTACTAGTAGCTGGATTTAAGCTCAAAATGAGACACTGTTGGTGAAACTTCATCATGAGAATGTCACAAGCTGATCAAGCTCTATGATATGACTAGTATTATGTTGCTTCTAGTAGGCTAAGCGCAAGCCGAAAACATCAACATGTGAAAGTCGTAGAATTTTGCGATCAAATTGTGGCTAGTACTGTGATGTTACTAGTAACCTTGTGTTACGTCATATGGCCAAGAGAGCATTTGAAGGCGAAACTTCTGCATGGGGAAGCTGCATCATGAACAAAAGTTTATATCGAGTATTATGTTGACATTAGTAGGCCCTGGCCGAAAGCGCAGCATGTGAAAGGTATAGATAAAAGTTATCGTTGCAGTCAGTACTGTGTAGTTACTAGTAGCTGGATTTAAGCTCGAAATGAGACACTGTTGGTGAAACTTCATCATGAGAACGTCACAAGCTGATCACGCTCCATGATATGACTAGTATTATGTTGCTTCTAGTAGGCTAAGCGCAAGCCGAAACATCAACATGTGAAAGTCGTAGAATTTTGCGATCAAATTGTGGCTAGTACTGTGATGTTACTAGTAACCTTGTGTTACGTCATATGGCCAAGAGAGCATTTGAAGGCGAAACTTCTGCATGGGGAAGCTGCATCATGAACAAAAGTTTATATCGAGTATTATGTTGACGTTAGTAGGCCCTGGCCGAAAGCGCAGCATGTGAAAGGTATAGATAAAAGTTAGCGTTGCAGTCAGTACTGTGTAGTTACTAGTAGCTGGATTTAAGCTCGAAATGAGACACTGTTGGTGAAACTTCATCATGAGAACGTCACAAGCTGATCACGCTCTATGATATGACTAGTATTATGTTGCTTCTAGTAGGCTAAGCGCAAGCCGAAACATCAACATGTGAAAGTCGTAGAATTTTGCAATCAAACTGTGGCTAGTACTGTGATGTTACTAGTAACCTTTTCTTACGTCATATGGCCAAGAGAGCATTTGAAGGCGAAACTTCTGCATGGGGAAGCTGCATCATGAACAAAAGTTTATATCGAGTATTATGTTGACGTTAGTAGGCCCTGGCCGAAAGCGCAGCATGTGAAAGGTATAGATAAAAGTTATCGTTGCAGTCAGTACTGTGTAGTTACTAGTAGCTGGATTTAAGCTCGAAGTGAGACACTGTTGGTGAAACTTCATCATGAGAACGTCACAAGCTGATCACGCTCTATGATATGACTAGTATTATGTTGCTTATAGTAGGCTAAGCGCAAGCCGAAACATCAACATGTGAAAGTCGTAGAATTTTGCGATCAAATTGTGGCTAGTACTGTGATGTTACTAGTAACCTTGTGTTACGTCATATGGCCAAGAGAGCATTTGAAGGCGAAACTTCTGCATGGGGAAGCTGCATCATGAACAAAAGTTTATATCGAGTATTATGTTGACGTTAGTAGGCCCTGGCCGAAAGCGCAGCATGTGAAAGGTATAGATAAAAGTTAGCGTTGCAGTCAGTACTGTGTAGTTACTAGTAGCTGGATTTAAGCTCGAAATGAGACACTGTTGGTGAAACTTCATCATGAGAACGTCACAAGCTGATCACGCTCTATGATATGACTAGTATTATGTTGCTTCTAGTAGGCTAAGCGCAAGCCGAAACATCAACATGTGAAAGTCGTAGAATTTTGCAATCAAACTGTGGCTAGTACTGTGATGTTACTAGTAACCTTTTCTTACGTCATATGGCCAAGAGAGCATTTGAAGGCGAAACTTCTGCATGGGGAAGCTGCATCATGAACAAAAGTTTATATCGAGTATTATGTTGACGTTAGTAGGCCCTGGCCGAAAGCGCAGCATGTGAAAGGTATAGATAAAAGTTATCGTTGCAGTCAGTACTGTGTAGTTACTAGTAGCTGGATTTAAGCTCGAAGTGAGACACTGTTGGTGAAACTTCATCATGAGAACGTCACAAGCTGATCACGCTCTATGATATGACTAGTATTATGTTGCTTATAGTAGGCTAAGCGCAAGCCGAAACATCAACATGTGAAAGTCGTAGAATTTTGCGATCAAACTGTGGCTAGTACTTTGATGATGCTTGTAGCCAACCGAATTGGTTGAAAAGCCCAATAAGTAAGCTAACTTGGGAGAGCTTGTTGGAAACCAAATGCTACTAGATTGGTCCAAATACATCCTTCAACAGGGGATCACTTGCTCGCTTTACGAAGAGGAGCACAGCTATATGTGTTAATTCGGTATGAATCGCAAGATTTGTTTACCGACCTCTCTAACGCAAAAGGCGGTCTCGGCTTCGGCTGTTGACTGCGTCCGATTCAGGGTTATATAACTCTCGATTGAACACATTGATGTTCTATTGTTGGTGCTTCCAATAAAATTGGAACACTTAAAGCAGAACCGATTCAAATAATAGCATTCTGATCAATGATTGCATTCCTTGATCAAGAACTGCTGGAGTCATTGTGATGGCGAATTTTCTTCATAAGAAAATTGCAAAGAGACGGAACTTAATGAGACTAGTATTATGTTGTTTCTAGTAAGCGGAAGCTGAAACAGCAACATGTGAAAATCAAGTTTTGTTCAATGATCTCGAGGCGATAAGTACTATGAAGCAACTAGTAGCCTAAGCATGACTCAGATTTGAGACAGTCAAAAAGACTGGCGAAACTTCTTCACATGAAAGTTACATAGAGAACTACAAATGTATACAGCGAGTATTATGTTGTTTCTAGTAGGCGAAAGCTGAAACATCAACATGTGAAAGTTGTCTGCAAACTGTAGAACGATATGTGATTAGTACTGTGCTGTTACTAGTAGCCAGTCTGACTGTAGAAGCCAAGACAAAGGGAAACTAATGCATCTGAAAAGGACAAGTTATGGAAAGGTATGCACGATAAGTATTATGTTGTTTCTAGTAAGCGGCAGCTGAAACATCAACATGTGAACGTCGTTGTGTACAGTAACCTAGAACTATATAGTCCTTAGTAACGTGCATTTACTAGTACCTGTAATTGGTATTCAGACTCAGGCAGTTTGGAATAGTTTGGCAAAGATGCACCAGAGAAAACTGGGATTTGATACAGAAATTGTTGAATACAAGTATTATGCTGCTTCTAGTAGGTTGAATCCGAAACATCAGCATGTGAAAATTGAAAACATTTCTGGTTCGAATTGTCACAAGTATTTGGTGATCTGAGTAGCCAAACTCACTACAACGCCAATTGAAGGCAAAAATTCTCAACGGGAAAAGCTATTCTCATTGAATGAGCTAACAAGACGAGTATTATGTTGCTTCTAGTAGGCGAAAGCCAAAACATCAACATGTGAAAGTCTTGCTGAACAAATTTAATGTTGTTGAGCTCAGTACCGTGTGAATTAGTAGCCATAATTGGCGAGCGAAAATTGAACTGGCGAAACTTCGTCTTTGGAAAATTGCAGATGCCGAGCACTTATTTTGCAACGAGTATTATGTTGACTGTAGTAAGCGAAAGCCGAAACAGCAACATGTGAAAGCTGTTGAAATTTGTGGTCATTTTGCAATAAGTACAAGGAGTGTAACTAGTAGCCAGGTCAAAATTTGGGATAAGAATGAGCAAAAATTCTGCATGAGAACAGTTGAAATTATGAAACTAAATTACAAAGACTAGTATTATGTTGTTTCGAGTACGCGAAAGCGGAAACATCAACATGTGAACGTTTGTAACGAAGTTTCGTTAATTTTCAGCCTAGTACTGAGCAAGAACGAGTAGCCTCATCTCCAATCCCACGCAAAATGTAGTGAAATATGTGAGTGAACCTTATTCACGGTGAGGGTTTCCCGAGGTCTGTATTGCAGCGAGTATTATGTTGCTTCTAGTAAGCGAAAGCTGAAACAACAACATTTGAAAGTTGGAATTAATGACTGAATGGAAACTTCGACCTGTGTTTGATAGTAGTAGCGAACAAAACTGCTGAATCGGTTTCTGTCTCATATTGGTCAGTGAACCAATTAAGAGACAATCAACTACATAACCTGAATTGGGCGAGAGAACCCCCTTAACTTAAGCATATCAGTAAGGGGAGGAAAAGAAATCAACTGAGAATCCCTTAGTAATGGCGAATGAACAGGGAAAAGCTCATCGGGAAGAGAAATGGCAACATTTCTCGGTGTCCGGTATGGTTTGATGCTAGACTGGTGAATTTGTCCTGATGTCTACTGGAAAGTAGCATCAAAGAAGGTGAAAATCCTGTAAAGGTCATTTTCGATACCAGTCATAATGGCTCATTCCTATGAGTAGAGTTGTTTGAAAGTGCAACTCGAAGCTGGAGATATGTCTCTCCAAAAGCTAATTATAAAGCGAGACCGATAGTAAACAAGTACCGTGAGGGAAAGTTGAAAAGCACTCTGAAGAGAGAGTGAAAAGTACGTGAAACTGTTGAAGGGGAACTGGAGTGAGCGTTACCATACTCAATGCCTTGATATTATATTCTCGGCTACCGAGTAGTGTAGTTGTCGTCTTTTGGCAAATCTTGTTAATGAATCGAGCAGAAGTTT
>NW_027452529.1:0-7500 GCF_964194025.1 Convolutriloba macropyga | reverse complement strand
AATGGCCTAACAGTGGCAGCCAATCAGAGTGCGAGAAAAGCGCTCCCAAATGGCCTAACAGTGGCAGCCAATCAGAGTGCGAGAAAAGCGCTCCCAAATGGCCTAACAGTGGCAGCCAATCAGAGTGCGAGAAAAGCGCTCCCAAATGGCCTAACAGTGGCAGCCAGCTAGAGCTAGCTTAAGTTAGCTTGGGTTAGCTTGAGTTAGCTTTAATTAGCTTTAATTAGCTTAAGCTAGCTTAAGTTAGCTTGGGTTAGCTTGAGTTAGCTTGAGCTAGCTTGAGTTAGCTTGAATTAGCTTGAGTTAGCTTGAATTAGCTTGAGTTAGCTTGAGTTAGCTTGAATTAGCTTGAGTTAGCTTGAGTTAGCTCGGGTTAGCTTGAGTTTGACTTCATTAACCCAAGTTAGCTTGGGTTAACTTCATTAAGTTAGCTTGAACTAGCTTGAGTTAGCTTGAGTTAGCTTGAGTTAGCTTGAGTTAGCTTGAGTTAGCTTGTCTTAGCTTTAGCTAGCTTGAGTTAGCTTGAACTAGCTTTAGCTACCTTGAGTTAGCTTGAGTTAGCTCGGGTTAGCTTGAGTTAGCTTGAGTTAGCTTGAGTTAGCTTTAGCTAGCTTGAGTTAGCTTGAGTTAGCTTGAGTTAGCTTGAGTTAGCTTGAATTAGCTTGAGTTAGCTTGAGTTAGCTTTAGCTAGCTTGGGTTAGCTTGAGCTAGCTTGAGTTAGCTCGGGTTAGCTTGAGTTAGCTTGAGTTAGCTTTAGCTAGCTTGAGTTAGCTTGAGTTAGCTTGAGTTAGCTTGAGTTAGCTTTAGCTAGCTTGAGTTAGCTTGAACTAGCTTGAGTTAGCTTGAGCTAGCTTGAGTTAGCTTGAGTTAGCTTGAGTTAGCTTTAGCTAGCTTGAGTTAGCTTGAACTAGCTTTAGTTAGCTTGAGTTAGCTTGAGTTAGCTTGAGTTAGCTTGAGTTAGCTTGTCTTAGCTTTAGCTAGCTTGAGTTAGCTTGAACTAGCTTTAGCTACCTTGAGTTAGCTTGAGTTAGCTCGGGTTAGCTTGAGTTAGCTTGAGTTAGCTTGAGTTAGCTTTAGCTAGCTTGAGTTAGCTTGAGTTAGCTTGAGTTAGCTTGAACTAGCTTGAGTTAGCTTGAGTTAGCTTGAGTTAGCTTGAGTTAGCTTGAGTTAGCTTGAGTTAGCTTGTCTTAGCTTTAGCTAGCTTGAGTTAGCTTGAACTAGCTTTAGCTACCTTGAGTTAGCTTGAGTTAGCTCGGGTTAGCTTGAGTTAGCTTGAGTTAGCTTGAGTTAGCTTTAGCTAGCTTGAGTTAGCTTGAGTTAGCTTGAGTTAGCTTGAGTTAGCTTGAATTAGCTTGAGTTAGCTTGAGTTAGCTTTAGCTAGCTTGGGTTAGCTTGAGCTAGCTTGAGTTAGCTCGGGTTAGCTTGAGTTAGCTTGAGTTAGCTTTAGCTAGCTTGAGTTAGCTTGAGTTAGCTTGAGTTAGCTTGAGTTAGCTTTAGCTAGCTTGAGTTAGCTTGAACTAGCTTGAGTTAGCTTGAGCTAGCTTGAGTTAGCTTGAGTTAGCTTGAGTTAGCTTTAGCTAGCTTGAGTTAGCTTGAACTAGCTTGAGTTAGCTTGAGTTAGCTTGAGTTAGCTTGTCTTAGCTTTAGCTAGCTTGAGCTAGCTTGAACTAGCTTTAGCTACCTTGAGTTAGCTTGAGTTAGCTCGGGTTAGCTTGAGTTAGCTTGAGTTAGCTTGAGTTAGCTTTAGCTAGCTTGAGTTAGCTTGAGTTAGCTTGAGTTAGCTTGAACTAGCTTGAGTTAGCTTGAGTTAGCTTGAGTTAGCTTGAGTTTAGCTTGAGTTAGCTTGTCTTAGCTTTAGCTAGCTTGAGTTAGCTTGAACTAGCTTTAGCTACCTTGAGTTAGCTTGAGTTAGCTCGGGTTAGCTTGAGTTAGCTTGAGTTAGCTTGAGTTAGCTTTAGCTAGCTTGAGTTAGCTTGAGTTAGCTTGAGTTAGCTTGAGTTAGCTTGAATTAGCTTGAGTTAGCTTGAGTTAGCTTTAGCTAGCTTGGGTTAGCTTGAGCTAGCTTGAGTTAGCTCGGGTTAGCTTGAGTTAGCTTGAGTTAGCTTTAGCTAGCTTGAGTTAGCTTGAGTTAGCTTGAGTTAGCTTGAGTTAGCTTTAGCTAGCTTGAGTTAGCTTGAACTAGCTTGAGTTAGCTTGAGCTAGCTTGAGTTAGCTTGAGTTAGCTTGAGTTAGCTTTAGCTAGCTTGAGTTAGCTTGAAACTAAGCTTGAGTTAGCTTGAGCTAGCTTGAGTTAGCTTGAGTTAGCTTGAGTTAGCTTTAGCTAGCTTGAGTTAGCTTGAACTAGCTTGAGTTAGCTTGAGTTAGCTTGAGTTAGCTTGAGTTAGCTTGTCTTAGCTTTAGCTAGCTTGAGCTAGCTTGAACTAGCTTTAGCTACCTTGAGTTAGCTTGAGTTTAGCTCGGGTTAGCTTGAGTTAGCTTGAGTTAGCTTGAGTTAGCTTGAGCTAGCTTGAGTTAGCTTGAGTTAGCTTGAGTTAGCTTTAGCTAGCTTGAGTTAGCTTGAACTAGCTTGAGTTAGCTTGATCTAGCTTGAGTTAGCTTGAGTTAGCTTGAGTTAGCTTTAGCTAGCTTGAGTTAGCTTGAACTAGCTTGAGTTAGCTTGAGTTAGCTTGAGTTAGCTTGAGTTAGCTTGTCTTAGCTTTAGCTAGCTTGAGCTAGCTTGAACTAGCTTTAGCTACCTTGAGTTAGCTTGAGTTAGCTCGGGTTAGCTTGAGTTAGCTTGAGTTAGCTTGAGTTAGCTTTAGCTAGCTTGAGTTAGCTTGAGTTAGCTTGAGTTAGCTTGAACTAGCTTGAGTTAGCTTGAGTTAGCTTGAGTTAGCTTGAGTTAGCTTGAGTTAGCTTGAGTTAGCTTGTCTTAGCTTTAGCTAGCTTGAGTTAGCTTGAACTAGCTTTAGCTACCTTGAGTTAGCTTGAGTTAGCTCGGGTTAGCTTGAGTTAGCTTGAGTTAGCTTGAGTTAGCTTTAGCTAGCTTGAGTTAGCTTGAGTTAGCTTGAGTTAGCTTGAGTTAGCTTGAATTAGCTTGAGTTAGCTTGAGTTAGCTTTAGCTAGCTTGGGTTAGCTTGAGCTAGCTTGAGTTAGCTCGGGTTAGCTTGAGTTAGCTTGAGTTAGCTTTAGCTAGCTTGAGTTAGCTTGAGTTAGCTTGAGTTAGCTTGAGTTAGCTTTAGCTAGCTTGAGTTAGCTTGAACTAGCTTGAGTTAGCTTGAGCTAGCTTGAGTTAGCTTGAGTTAGCTTGAGTTAGCTTTAAGCTAGCTTGAGTTAGCTTGAACTAGCTTTAGTTAGCTTGAGTTAGCTTGAGTTAGCTTGAGTTAGCTTGAGTTAGCTTGTCTTAGCTTTAGCTAGCTTGAGTTAGCTTGAACTAGCTTTAGCTACCTTGAGTTAGCTTGAGTTAGCTCGGGTTAGCTTGAGTTAGCTTGAGTTAGCTTGAGTTAGCTTTAGCTAGCTTGAGTTAGCTTGAGTTAGCTTGAGTTAGCTTGAGTTAGCTTGAGTTAGCTTGAGTTAGCTTGTCTTAGCTTTAGCTAGCTTGAGTTAGCTTGAACTAGCTTTAGCTACCTTGAGTTAGCTTGAGTTAGCTCGGGTTAGCTTGAGTTAGCTTGAGTTAGCTTGAGTTAGCTTTAGCTAGCTTGAGTTAGCTTGAGTTAGCTTGAGTTAGCTTGAGTTAGCTTGAATTAGCTTGAGTTAGCTTGAGTTAGCTTTAGCTAGCTTGGGTTAGCTTGAGCTAGCTTGAGTTAGCTCGGGTTAGCTTGAGTTAGCTTGAGTTAGCTTTAGCTAGCTTGAGTTAGCTTGAGTTAGCTTGAGTTAGCTTGAGTTAGCTTTAGCTAGCTTGAGTTAGCTTGAACTAGCTTGAGTTAGCTTGAGCTAGCTTGAGTTAGCTTGAGTTAGCTTGAGTTAGCTTTAGCTAGCTTGAGTTAGCTTGAACTAGCTTTAGTTAGCTTGAGTTAGCTTGAGTTAGCTTTAGCTAGCTTGGGTTAGCTTGAGCTAGCTTGAGTTAGCTCGGGTTAGCTTGAGTTAGCTTGAGTTAGCTTTAGCTAGCTTGAGTTAGCTTGAGTTAGCTTGAGTTAGCTTGAGTTAGCTTTAGCTAGCTTGAGTTAGCTTGAACTAGCTTGAGTTAGCTTGAGCTAGCTTGAGTTAGCTTGAGTTAGCTTGAGTTAGCTTTAGCTAGCTTGAGTTAGCTTGAACTAGCTTTAGTTAGCTTGAGTTAGCTTGAGTTAGCTTGAGTTAGCTTGAGTTAGCTTGTCTTAGCTTTAGCTAGCTTGAGTTAGCTTGAACTAGCTTTAGCTACCTTGAGTTAGCTTGAGTTAGCTCGGGTTAGCTTGAGTTAGCTTGAGTTAGCTTGAGTTAGCTTTAGCTAGCTTGAGTTAGCTTGAGTTAGCTTGAGTTAGCTTGAGTTAGCTTGAGTTAGCTTGAGTTAGCTTGTCTTAGCTTTAGCTAGCTTGAGTTAGCTTGAACTAGCTTTAGCTACCTTGAGTTAGCTTGAGTTAGCTCGGGTTAGCTTGAGTTAGCTTGAGTTAGCTTGAGTTAGCTTTAGCTAGCTTGAGTTAGCTTGAGTTAGCTTGAGTTAGCTTGAGTTAGCTTGAATTAGCTTGAGTTAGCTTGAGTTAGCTTTAGCTAGCTTGGGTTAGCTTGAGCTAGCTTGAGTTAGCTCGGGTTAGCTTGAGTTAGCTTGAGTTAGCTTTAGCTAGCTTGAGTTAGCTTGAGTTAGCTTGAGTTAGCTTGAGTTAGCTTTAGCTAGCTTGAGTTAGCTTGAACTAGCTTGAGTTAGCTTGAGCTAGCTTGAGTTAGCTTGAGTTAGCTTGAGTTAGCTTTAGCTAGCTTGAGTTAGCTTGAACTAGCTTGAGTTAGCTTGAGTTAGCTTGAGTTAGCTTGTCTTAGCTTTAGCTAGCTTGAGCTAGCTTGAACTAGCTTTAGCTACCTTGAGTTAGCTTGAGTTAGCTCGGGTTAGCTTGAGTTAGCTTGAGTTAGCTTGAGTTAGCTTTAGCTAGCTTGAGTTAGCTTGAGTTAGCTTGAGTTAGCTTGAACTAGCTTGAGTTAGCTTGAGTTAGCTTGAGTTAGCTTGAGTTAGCTTGAGTTAGCTTGTCTTAGCTTTAGCTAGCTTGAGTTAGCTTGAACTAGCTTTAGCTACCTTGAGTTAGCTTGAGTTAGCTCGGGTTAGCTTGAGTTAGCTTGAGTTAGCTTGAGTTAGCTTTAGCTAGCTTGAGTTAGCTTGAGTTAGCTTGAGTTAGCTTGAGTTAGCTTGAATTAGCTTGAGTTAGCTTGAGTTAGCTTTAGCTAGCTTGGGTTAGCTTGAGCTAGCTTGAGTTAGCTCGGGTTAGCTTGAGTTAGCTTGAGTTAGCTTTAGCTAGCTTGAGTTAGCTTGAGTTAGCTTGAGTTAGCTTGAGTTAGCTTTAGCTAGCTTGAGTTAGCTTGAACTAGCTTGAGTTAGCTTGAGCTAGCTTGAGTTAGCTTGAGTTAGCTTGAGTTAGCTTTAGCTAGCTTGAGTTAGCTTGAACTAGCTTGAGTTAGCTTGAGCTAGCTTGAGTTAGCTTGAGTTAGCTTGAGTTAGCTTTAGCTAGCTTGAGTTAGCTTGAACTAGCTTGAGTTAGCTTGAGTTAGCTTGAGTTAGCTTGAGTTAGCTTGTCTTAGCTTTAGCTAGCTTGAGCTAGCTTGAACTAGCTTTAGCTACCTTGAGTTAGCTTGAGTTAGCTCGGGTTAGCTTGAGTTAGCTTGAGTTAGCTTGAGTTAGCTTGAGCTAGCTTGAGTTAGCTTGAGTTAGCTTGAGTTAGCTTTAGCTAGCTTGAGTTAGCTTGAACTAGCCTTGAGTTAGCTTGAGCTAGCTTGAGTTAGCTTGAGTTAGCTTGAGTTAGCTTTAGCTAGCTTGAGTTAGCTTGAACTAGCTTGAGTTAGCTTGAGTTAGCTTGAGTTAGCTTGAGTTAGCTTGTCTTAGCTTTAGCTAGCTTGAGCTAGCTTGAACTAGCTTTAGCTACCTTGAGTTAGCTTGAGTTAGCTCGGGTTAGCTTGAGTTAGCTTGAGTTAGCTTGAGTTAGCTTTAGCTAGCTTGAGTTAGCTTGAGTTAGCTTGAGTTAGCTTGAACTAGCTTGAGTTAGCTTGAGTTAGCTTGAGTTAGCTTGAGTTAGCTTGAGTTAGCTTGAGTTAGCTTGTCTTAGCTTTAGCTAGCTTGAGTTAGCTTGAACTAGCTTTAGCTACCTTGAGTTAGCTTGAGTTAGCTCGGGTTAGCTTGAGTTAGCTTGAGTTAGCTTGAGTTAGCTTTAGCTAGCTTGAGTTAGCTTGAGTTAGCTTGAGTTAGCTTGAGTTAGCTTGAATTAGCTTGAGTTAGCTTGAGTTAGCTTTAGCTAGCTTGGGTTAGCTTGAGCTAGCTTGAGTTAGCTCGGGTTAGCTTGAGTTAGCTTGAGTTAGCTTTAGCTAGCTTGAGTTAGCTTGAGTTAGCTTGAGTTAGCTTGAGTTAGCTTTAGCTAGCTTTAGCTTGAGTTAGCTTGAACTAGCTTGAGTTAGCTTGAGCTAGCTTGAGTTAGCTTGAGTTAGCTTGAGTTAGCTTTAGCTAGCTTGAGTTAGCTTGAACTAGCTTTAGTTAGCTTGAGTTAGCTTGAGTTAGCTTGAGTTAGCTTGAGTTAGCTTGTCTTAGCTTTAGCTAGCTTGAGTTAGCTTGAACTAGCTTTAGCTACCTTGAGTTAGCTTGAGTTAGCTCGGGTTAGCTTGAGTTAGCTTGAGTTAGCTTGAGTTAGCTTTAGCTAGCTTGAGTTAGCTTGAGTTAGCTTGAGTTAGCTTGAGTTAGCTTGAGTTAGCTTGAGTTAGCTTGTCTTAGCTTTAGCTAGCTTGAGTTAGCTTGAACTAGCTTTAGCTACCTTGAGTTAGCTTGAGTTAGCTCGGGTTAGCTTGAGTTAGCTTGAGTTAGCTTGAGTTAGCTTTAGCTAGCTTGAGTTAGCTTGAGTTAGCTTGAGTTAGCTTGAGTTAGCTTGAATTAGCTTGAGTTAGCTTGAGTTAGCTTTAGCTAGCTTGGGTTAGCTTGAGCTAGCTTGAGTTAGCTCGGGTTAGCTTGAGTTAGCTTGAGTTAGCTTTAGCTAGCTTGAGTTAGCTTGAGTTAGCTTGAGTTAGCTTGAGTTAGCTTTAGCTAGCTTGAGTTAGCTTGAACTAGCTTGAGTTAGCTTGAGCTAGCTTGAGTTAGCTTGAGTTAGCTTGAGTTAGCTTTAGCTAGCTTGAGTTAGCTTGAACTAGCTTGAGTTAGCTTGAGTTAGCTTGAGTTAGCTTGAGTTAGCTTGAGTTAGCTTGTCTTAGCTTTAGCTAGCTTGAGTTAGCTTGAACTAGCTTTAGCTACCTTGAGTTAGCTTGAGTTAGCTCGGGTTAGCTTGAGTTAGCTTGAGTTAGCTTGAGTTAGCTTTAGCTAGCTTGAGTTAGCTTGAGTTAGCTTGAGTTAGCTTGAACTAGCTTGAGTTAGCTTGAGTTAGCTTGAGT
>NW_027452528.1:0-25931 GCF_964194025.1 Convolutriloba macropyga | reverse complement strand
ATATAAACTTTTGTTCATGATGCAGCTTCCCCATGCAGAAGTTTCGCCTTCAAATGCTCTCTTGGCCATATGACGTAACACAAGGTTACTAGTAACATCACAGTACTAGCCACAATTTGATCGCAAAATTCTACGACTTTCACATGTTGATGTTTCGGCTTGCGCTTAGCCTACTAGAAGCAACATAATACTAGTCATATCATGGAGCGTGATCAGCTTGTGACGTTCTCATGATGAAGTTTCACCAACAGTGTCTCATTTCGAGCTTAAATCCAGCTACTAGTAACTACACAGTACTGACTGCAACGATAACTTTTATCTATACCTTTCACATGCTGCGCTTTCGGCCAGGGCCTACTAATGTCAACATAATACTCGATATAAACTTTTGTTCATGATGCAGCTTCCCCATGCAGAAGTTTCGCCTTCAAATGCTCTCTTGGCCATATGACGTAACACAAGGTTACTAGTAACATCACAGTACTAGCCACAATTTGATCGCAAAATTCTACGACTTTCACATGTTGATGTTTCGGCTTGCGCTTAGCCTACTAGAAGCAACATAATACTAGTCATATCATAGAGCTTGATCAGCTTGTGACATTCTCATGATGAAGTTTCACCAACAGTGTCTCATTTTGAGCTTAAATCCAGCTACTAGTAACTACACAGTACTGACTGCAACAATAACTTTTATCTATACCTTTCACATGCTGCGTTTTCGGCCAAGGCCTACTAACGTCAACATAATACTCGATATAAAATTTTTGATCATGATGCAGCTTTCCCATGCAGAAGTTTCGCCTTCAAATGCTCTCTTGGCCATATGACGGAACACCAGGTTACTAGTAACATCACAGTACTAGCCACAGTTTGATTGCAAAATTCTACGACTTTCACATGTTGATGTTTCGGCTTGCGCTTAGCCTACTAGAAGCAACATAATACTAGTCATATCATAGAGCGTGATCAGCTTGTGACGTTCTCATGATGAAGTTTCACCAATAGTGTTTCATTCGAATTGGTTCTGCTTTAAGCTCTCCAATTGTTTTGGATGAACCAGTTTTGCCCTTCGAAGCCACTTTTGTGAGCTTTTGTGGGTCTTTACCAAGAGGATATACCTCAAGGCCTCTTTCAATTCCTTTAAGTTCTTTCAACTCCTTTACAGTTTCTAGGTTCACATAGCTGCAAACCTTATTTCTAGTTTTAAGTCTGGCCAACTTGGGGAGAGTTGGTGCAGACCGTGACCAATTCTAGTAGGATGCCACAACAAGAATGTGATCAACTTAGCTTGTCGATGAACCTGCCCCACATTCAAACAACTCTATCGCCTTTTCCTCGTATAGTTATATGCGAGGGCCTCTCATAGAGAGCGCTGTTAGCAACCTTTTCCACATAGACGATAAAGTTGTGAGTGTTTTGCACATGGCTGTTGTCATCACCACGTGACGAGTCAACTCAGCTTGACTCTCTACACTCCGACAAGCTTTGCACATACGCCTTTAGTTCAGTATGTGTCTTTAATCTGACTCCGGTGCCTCAAGCCGGAAAAATTGTCAGATTATGATCATTATCGGTTAGTCATCCCGATGCAAGATCGTATCGTACTGTCTTTGTCTACCTCCAGATTCCGAAGAACAGGAGGAGACTCTCCCAGACCTACATATCTGGGAGAATGTTCAGAGGGCGAGAAGCTGTGGATTACTCTCCCCTAAGAACTGACTAAACTTTACCCTCGTCCAAGGTAAGTTTATTTTAGCTAGCCTTCTATGTAAAGGATCTGAGGCTAAGCTGTGTTTTTTCGAGCCTTTGGCTCGGAGCAAGTTCAGTGGGCGCCCCGAGTAGCTCAACTCTTTCCCACTGAACAGCGCAACGCTCTGTCACTCGCTGGGATTTTTGCGTGTCGGTTCTAACCACGCGACTTGTGGACCTTTTTAGGCCTTTCTCATTCACAAGTCTATAGCTGGGCTTCTATAACCCAGCTTCTGAGATCTAGATAGCTGCAGTTCTGCTAGGCTGCTTTTGCTAACTAGTCTCCCTTTAAGCAGTCCCTTGCCATGACTGCTGAACTATGTATCCACACAAGTAGTTTTTGAGCTCGATACATAATTCGAGATTGGTTGCCAAGCAATCTCTAGCGACAGAGCGTCATGCGCACTACAGACATGGCCTCTACCAGCAGCCATGCCCGAAGGAATCAATCACTGATCCTTCCGCAGGTTCCCCTACGGAAACCTTGTTACGACTTTTACTTCCTCTAGACAATTAAGCTCGATCCGCTTCATCCCGTTGCCGGAGACCGAAGTCCCAACAGTAGGAATTTGCAATTCTTGCTTAACTATCCAATCAGTAGTAGCGACGGGCGGTGTGTACAAAGGGCAGGGACGTAATCCCTATGAGTTGTTGACTCATAAGTACCAGGAATTCCTGGTTCACGTCTGCAAGTTACAACAGACGATCCCCTTGAAGCGCTGTACTTTTCTCTGATTGCCCAGTCCATTTCGGACCAAGGGCTGAGTACTCAATCTAAAAGTACACAGTGTAGCGCGCGTGCAGTCCAGAACATCTAAGGGCATCACAGACCTGTTATAGCCTCACTTCATCTGCGGTATTTAATTCCGCATAGTTCCTCTAAGAAGTGTTTGAATTCACATATAGTGAATTTCATTATTTAGATGGAGAAGATCTCGTTCGTTATCGGAATTAACCAGACAGATCACTCCACTAACTAAGAACGGCCATGCACCACCGCCCATATAATCATGAAAGATATTCAATCTGTCAATCCTTAAGATGTCTGGACCGGGTGAGTTTTCCCGTGTTGAGTCAAATTAAGCCGCAGGCTCCACTCCTGGTGGTGCCCTTCCGTCAATTCCTTTAAGTTTCGATTTTGCAACCATACTTCCCCCGGAACCAATAAACTTTGGTTTCCCGGTTAATCTCTTGCCAAGTCAAGATCGACTTTGACAAATTGTAGGTTGGTATAGTTTATGGTCAGAATTACGAGGGTATCTAATCCTCTTCAATACTCTGACTTTCGTTCTTGATTAATGAAAACATTCTTGGCAAATGCTTTCGCAGTAGTTTGTCTTGCCACGATCCAAGAATTTCACCTCTAACGTAGCAATACAAATGCCCCCGTCTGTTCCTTTCAATCATTACCGCACTCAGCCAACCGGCATCAATCGAGTAGCGGGTCATTCTCCATTATTCCATGCTTTATTATTCGATCCCAAAGGATGCTTTGAACACTCTAATTTTCTCAGGGTGAAAACACCGTTTCCACAGTTCGTCACATTTAAGTGCAAACTATTTCTTCGATGCGAAGGATGAGCGGAACGAGTCAACAGATTTAACTGAAGACCATGTTGCCGTTCTACTCAAACAGATCCAACTATGAGCTTTTTAAACGCAGCAACTATTGCATACGCTTGTAGAGGCTGGTATTACCGCGGCTGCTGGCACCAGACTTGCCCTCTACTCGTTCATCAATGGAGCTTTTAAGTCCATTCCATTCTGATTACAAACCATAAAGGTTCATATCATTATTTCTAGTCACTACCTCCTCGTGCGGAGAGTGGGTAATTTGCGTGCCTGCTGCCTTCCTTGGATGTGGTAGCCGTTTCTAAGGCTCCCTCTCCGGAATCGAACCCTGATTCCCCGTTACCCGTCACAACCATGGTAGTCCGTTACACTACCATCATAGGTTGATAGGTCAGAAATTCGGAAGTTCCGTCCCCAAGCCGAAGCTATCTGGGATCTTTCAGTTACTAGGACTCATCACGGGATGTGTCTGTACTTAGCAAATCACCCGGTGTAGTCTTGTAAAAGTCTCCGACAGTGTCGGACAATCAGCATGCATTAGCTGCAGGGTTACCGCAGTTATTCATTTAGCTTGCAAATCAACTAATAGATAGTAACTGATTTAATGAGCCATTCGCGGTTCCACTTTTTCAAGCTTCGCTTGCACATGCATGGCTTAGTCTTTCAGACAAGCATATGGCAACTGACAGGATCAATCAGTTTAATTGTACTTTGAACAATCTTTCGATTTGTTCGAATTTAGAAAGACATAGCCTTGCGGCCTCGTCAATCTTGCTTTGAGCTTTTTAAATCACGAAGAGTTTCAATGCATGCTTTGGCATGGCTACTAGTTACTACACAGTACTCTACACACTTAGAGTTACCCACGATTACACATTTCACATGCTGATGTTTCGGCTCGCGCGTACTAGAAACAGCATAATACTATGTGTACTGGTAGATAGCGCTCTGTGAGCATTTCCCATGAGCAGGTTTTGCCCTCCAAATCTCTGTTCTACTGTTACCAATACCGGCTAACAACTGTATCATACTAGGGAGAATTGACTCATGATTTAAAAACCAGATGTTCACATGTCGATGTTTCGGCTCTCGCCTACTAGAAACAACATAATACTAGTCTGTTAAAAATCTCAATCACGCCGCCTCTTCAGATACAGAAGTTTTACCTTTTATTGGTTAGAGAACAGCTTTCCAGCTGTCGACATGGTTACTAGTAACAACACCGTACTCAACACAAAAACTTTTCAACTTCACAACTTTCACATGCTGATGTTTCTGCTTTCGCATACTAGAAACAGCATAATACTTATTGTTTTGTCAAGTAATTTGTGTGTCTTTCCCATGTGAAGTTTCACCGGTCAACAATGTTTCCCTGACCAATTACGGCTACTAGTAGCTGTATAATACTAGGGAAAATGATTGAGGATTTAATATCAGATTTTCACATGTTGATGTTTCGGCTTTCGCCTACTAGAAACAACATAATACTAGTCTGCTAAGAAATCTCGCTCAAATTGCCTTTTCACATACAGAAGTTTCACCTTCTATTGGTTAGAGAACAGTTCTCAGCTGTCGACATGGTTACTAGTAACAACATCGTACTCAACACAAAAATTCTTCAACTTCACAACTTTCACATGCTGATGTTTCTGCTTTCGCGTACTAGAAACAGCATAATACTTATTGCTTTGTCAAGAAGTGTGTGTGTCTTTCCCATGCGAAAGTTTCACCGGTCAGCAATAATTGCCGTGTCCAATTAAGGTTACTCATAGCTGTATAATACTAGGGAAAATGATTGAGGATTTAATATCAGATTTTCACATGTTGATGTTTCGGCTTTCGCCTACTAGAAACAACATAATACTAGTCTGCTAATAAATCTCGCTCAAATTGCCTTTTCACATACAGAAGTTTCACCTCTTCTTGGTCACTGTACAGATGATGCTGTCTGTTCTTTATTTGGTTCTGCTTATTATAAGGAGGGGCATCACTCCTTCCTCCTTGGTTTGCATGCATTAAGCCTGCTTTGTGAAAAGCGTATCTTTCTAGCTTTTCTTCGCCTTACTCGAGTAGGACGATACAATCCAGACATTAGTCAGTCTTGGTGTAAAGTCACTGAGTATTATTCGGTTCTGCTTTATTCAGCAATATGCTGTATAATTGTTGTAATTTGCGAACATATTTGTTCTCAGTTCCGAACTACTAGCGACGACAGATTACCAGCGGTCATGAGCCATCAAGGTAGTTCTTTGGTGCATCAAGTAGAGAGGTGCCATCAAACAACACTTCCCTAATAATGCTACACACATAGAATTTGCTACAGTGCAGCTTTTTACTTTGCAAAATTTGCGCACAAATTTTGCATAGAATAAATGTTTTATCAAGATTTTTAGATCCCCTCCCTTGAGAGAACGTTACTCCTTTAAGTGAACACCCCGCGGCGTCCTGTTGTTATTGCTTATAACCATTTCGCAAGCCGGAGGCATAATGCACTACGCAAGCCGCTACTTTGGCACAGAGGCACCTAGTTTTACACCCGGGACTTCAGGTGGCCCAGTTTTACACCCAGTACAGCGGTGCCAGTTGGTAACCCGGTGGATCCTCGGAGACCAGACATGATCATAGATCAAACCCGATGTATGCTACTCCTGAACGTATAGTATCTCCACTGTGCAATGAAATTATCGTTCGTTTCGGGCCTTCCTATACGTTCAGCAGACAATCGCTAGGAATTCACCTCGTGACCCGTGGTGACCACACTGGATTTCAAGTTTATTGATTTGGACAGACCTGTCATTTATTTTGCTTTTCAGCTTCAGTTCTGCTCGATCTAGCTTGCCTAAGGCTTGATCTCGCTTTGCTCACCCCTGTAGGAGCCTCTACTAGTACCACTCGGAGTAATGGGGAATCCACCAGACCTAATCGATGAATGCCATCAAACAACAAACATCATACCCGGCTTCATCAGGCATATTTTATTACTTCCGAGAGGTACTTTAGTATCAGATCTTTCTCCATGCCTCTTATGAGGACCCGTCAGACCTTTCGGTTTATCGTTTAGCTTCAGTCCTGCTCGATCTAGCTTTCCCAAGGCTCGATCTAGCTCTATTCGCCCCACTAGAGGGCTCTCTAAGACCCCTCGGTCTTAGTGTTAGCTCCGGTACTGCTCGGTCGTGCTTGCTGAAGGCCCGACCCAGCTTTAGTTAGATTCTCGTACTTTCTCTTGGCCTCTCTAGGAGGACCAGACAGACCTCTCGGTCTATCGTTTAGCTTCAGTCCTGCTCGATCTAGCTTGCCCAAGGCTTGATCAAGCTCTATTCGCCCCGCTAGAGGGCTCTCTAAGACCCCTCGGTCTTAGTGTTATCTTCTGTAATGCCTAACCAAGCTTACTACAGGCCTTGGTCAGGTCTTTATCGGTCACCGATTAGTAACAGACCAATCATAGGGCCTTCCACCCTATCCGGGTTGAGGTCTTTAGTCCAGCCATATTTTGACAAGACACCTCTCCCTAATAATGCCCCACACATAGAATTACTGTCCATGCAGTATTTAACTTGTGTTTTTTTCTAAAATTTGATTTTCACTTTTTGGAGGTTCATTTGCTCCTCTGACACTCTTTCAGCTTCAATCTTACTCGATCTAGCTTTCCCAAGGCTCGATCTAGCTCTATTCGCCCCACTAGAGGGCTCTCTAAGACACTTCGGTCTTAGTGTTAGCTCCGGTCTTGCTCAATCGTGCTTGCTGAAGGCGCGATCAAGCTTTAGTTAGCTTCTCGTACTTCCTCTTGGCCTCTCTAGGAGGACCAGACAGACCTCTCGGTCTATCGTTTAGCTTCAGTCCTGCTCGATCTAGCTTTCCCAAGGCTCGATCTAGCTCTATTCGCCCTGCTAGAGGGCTCTCTAAGACCCCTCGGTCTTAGTGTTAGCTCCGGTACAGCTCGGTCGTGCTTGCTGAAGGCCCGATCAAGCTTTAGTTAGATTCTCGTACTTTCTCTTGGCCTCTATAGGAGGACCAGACAGACCTCTCGGTCTATCGTTTAGCTTCAGTCCTGCTTGATCTAGCTTTCCCAAGGCTCGATCTAGCTCTATTCGCCCTGCTAGAGGGCTCTCTAAGACCCCTCGGTCTTAGTGTTAGCTCCGGTACAGCTCGGTCGTGCTTGCTGAAGGCCCGATCAAGCTTTAGTTAGCTTCTCGTACTTTCTCTTGGCCTCTCTAGGAGGACCAGACAGACCTCTCGGTCTATCGTTTAGCTTCAGTCCTGCTCGATCTAGCTTTCCCAAGGCTCGATCTAGATCTATTCGCCCTGCTAGAGGGCTCTCTAAGACCCCTCGGTCTTAGTGTTAGCTCCGGTACAGCTCGGTCGTGCTTGCTGAAGGCCTGATCAAGCTTTAGTTAGCTTCTCGTACTTTCTCTTGGCCTCTCTAGGAGGACCAGACAGACCTTTCGGTCTCTTGCTTAGCTTCAGTCCTGCTCGATCTAGCTTTCCCAAGGCTCGATCTAGCTCTATTCGCCCCGCTAGAGGGCTCTCTAAGACCCCTCGGTCTTAGTGTTAACTCCTGTAATGCCTAACCAAGCTTACTACAGGCCTTGGTCAGGTCTTTATCGGTCACCGATTAGTAACAGACCGATCATGGGGCCTTCCACCCTATCCGGGTTGAGGTCTTTAGTCCAGCCATATTTTGACAAGACACCTCCCCCTAATAATGCCCCACACATAGAAATACTGTCCATGCAGTATTTAACTTGTGTTTTTTCTAAAATTTGATTTTCACTTTTTGGAGGTTCATTTGCTCCTCTGACACTCTTTCAGCTTCAATCTTACTCGATCTAGCTTTCCCAAGGCTCGATCTAGCTCTATTCGCCCCACCAGAGGGCTCTCTAAGACACTTCGGTCTTAGTGTTAGCTCCGGTCTTGCTCAATCGTGCTTGCTGAAGGCGCGATCAAGCTTTAGTTAGCTTCTCGTACTTTCTCTTGGCCTCTCTAGGAGGACCAGACAGACCTCTCGGTCTATCGTTTAGCTTCAGTCCTGCTCGATCTAGCTTTCCCAAGGCTCGATCTAGCTCTATTCGCCCCGCTAGAGGGCTCTCTAAGACCCCTCGGTCTTAGTGTTAGCTCCGGTACAGCTCGGTCGTGCTTGCTGAAGGCCCGATCAAGCTTTAGTTGGCTTCTCGTACTTTCTCTTGGCCTCTCTAGGAGGACCAGACAGACCTCTCGGTCTCTTGCTTAGCTTCAGTCCTGCTCGATCTAGCTTGCCCAAGGCTTGATCAAGCTCTATTCGCCCCGCTAGAGGGCTCTCTAAGACCCCTCGGTCTTAGTGTTAGCTCCGGTACAGCTCGGTCGTGCTTGCTGAAGGCCCGATCAAGCTTTAGTTAGCTTCTCGTTTTTTCTCTTGGCCTCTCTAGGAGGACCAGACAGACCTCTCGGTCTATCGTTTAGCTTCAGTCCTGCTCGATCTAGCTTTCCCAAGGCTCGATCTAGCTCTATTCGCCCCGCTAGAGGGCTCTCTAAGACCCCTCGGTCTTAGTGTTAGCTCCGGTACAGCTCGGTCGTGCTTGCTGAAGGCCCGATCAAGCTTTAGTTGGCTTCTCGTACTTTCTCTTGGCCTCTCTAGGAGGACCAGACAGACCTCTCGGTCTATCCTTTAGCTTCAGTCCTGCTCGATCTAGCTTTCCCAAGGCTCGATCTAGCTCTATTCGCCCCGCTAGAGGGCTCTCTAAGACCCCTCGGTCTTAGTGTTATCTCCTGTAATGCCTAACCAAGCTTACTACAGGCCTTGGTCAGGTCTTTATCGGTCACCGATTAGTAACAGACCGATCATAGGGCCTTCCACCCTATCTGGGTTGAGGTCTTTAGTCCAGCCATATTTTGACAAGACACCTCCCCCTAATAATGCCCCACACATAGAATTACTGTTTATGCAGCTTTTCACTTGTGAAATTTTTAATTTTCGCAATTATTATAGAATAAGTGTTTGCGCAGCTTTTCATAGGTCGAGCTCTAGCTAGCTAGCTCAAGCTAGCTAGCTAGCTCAAGCTCAAGCTATCTAGCTCAAGCTCAAGCCAGCTAGCTCAAGCTCAAGCTAGCTAGCTAGCTCAAGCTCAAGCTAGCTAGCTAGCTCAAGCTCAAGCTAGCTAGCTCAAGCTCAAGCTAGCTAGCTCAAGCTCAAGCTAGCTAGCTAGCTCAAGCTCAAGCTCAAGCTAGCTAGCTCAAGCTCAAGCTCAAGCTAGCTAGCTAGCTCAAGCTCAAGCTAGCTAGCTAGCTCAAGCTCAAGCTAGCTAGCTAGCTCAAGCTCAAGCTAGCTAGCTCAAGCTCAAGCTCAAGCTCAAGCTAGCTAGCTAGCTCAAGCTAGCTAGCTAGCTCAAGCTCAAGCTAGCTAGCTAGCTCAAGTTCAAGCTAGCTAGCTAGCTCAAGCTCAAGCTAGCTAGCTAGCTCAAGCTCAAGCTAGCTAGCTCAAGCTCAAGCTAGCTAGCTCAAGCTCAAGCTAGCTAGCTAGCTCAAGCTCAAGCTCAAGCTAGCTAGCTCAAGCTCAAGCTCAAGCTAGCTAGCTAGCTCAAGCTCAAGCTAGCTAGCTAGCTAGCTCAAGCTCAAGCTCAAGCTAGCTAGCTAGCTCAAGTTCAAGCTAGCTAGCTAGCTCAAGCTCAAGCTAGCTAGCTCAAGCTCAAGCTAGCTAGCTCAAGCTCAAGCCAGCTAGCTCAAGCTCAAGCTCAAGCTAGCTAGCTAGCTCAAGCACAAGCTAGCTAGCTAGCTCAATCTCAAGCTAGCTAGCTCAAGCTCAAGCTAGCTAGCTCAAGCTCAAGCTAGCTAGCTAGCTCAAGCTCAAGCTCAAGCTAGCTAGCTCAAGCTCAAGCTCAAGCTAGCTAGCTAGCTCAAGCTCAAGCTAGCTAGCTAGCTCAAGCTCAAGCTCAAGCTAGCTAGCTCAAGCTCAAGCTCAAGCTAGCTAGCTAGCTCAAGCTCAAGCTGGCTAGCTAGCTCAAGCTCAAGCTAGCTAGCTAGCTCAAGCTCAAGCTAGCTAGCTCAAGCTCAAGCTCAAGCTCAAGCTAGCTAGCTAGCTCAAGCTAGCTAGCTAGCTCAAGCTCAAGCTAGCTAGCTAGCTCAAGTTCAAGCTAGCTAGCTAGCTCAAGCTCAAGCTAGCTAGCTAGCTCAAGCTCAAGCTAGCTAGCTCAAGCTCAAGCTAGCTAGCTCAAGCTCAAGCTAGCTAGCTAGCTCAAGCTCAAGCTCAAGCTAGCTAGCTCAAGCTCAAGCTCAAGCTAGCTAGCTAGCTCAAGCTCAAGCTAGCTAGCTAGCTCAAGCTCAAGCTAGCTAGCTAGCTCAAGTTCAAGCTAGCTAGCTAGCTCAAGCTCAAGCTAGCTAGCTCAAGCTCAAGCTAGCTAGCTCAAACTCAAGCTAGCTAGCTAGCTCAAGTTCAAGCTAGCTAGCTAGCTCAAGCTCAAGCTAGCTAGCTAGCTCAAGCTCAAGCTAGCTAGCTCAAGCTCAAGCTAGCTAGCTCAAGCTCCAGCTAGCTAGCTAGCTCAAGCTCAAGCTCAAGCTAGCTAGCTCAAGCTCAAGCTCAAGCTAGCTAGCTAGCTCAAGCTCAAGCTAGCTAGCTAGCTCAAGCTCAAGCTAGCTAGCTAGCTCAAGTTCAAGCTAGCTAGCTAGCTCAAGCTCAAGCTAGCTAGCTCAAGCTCAAGCTAGCTAGCTCAAGCTCAAGCCAGCTAGCTCAAGCTCAAGCTCAAGCTAGCTAGCTAGCTCAAGCACAAGCTTGCTAGCTAGCTCAAGCTCAAGCTAGCTAGCTCAAGCTCAAGCTAGCTAGCTCAAGCTCAAGCTAGCTAGCTCAAGCTCAAGCTCAAGCTAGCTAGCTAGCTCAAGCACAAGCTTGCTAGCTAGCTCAAGCTCAAGCTAGCTAGCTCAAGCTCAAGCTAGCTAGCTCAAGCTCAAGCTAGCTAGCTAGCTCAAGCTCAAGCTCAAGCTAGCTAGCTCAAGCTCAAGCTCAAGCTAGCTAGCTGGCTCAAGCTCAAGCTAGCTAGCTAGCTCAAGCTCAAGCTAGCTAGCTAGCTCAAGCTCAAGCTAGCTAGCTCAAGCTCAAGCTCAAGCTAGCTAGCTAGCTCAAGCTAGCTAGCTAGCTCAAGCTCAAGCTAGCTAGCTAGCTCAAGTTCAAGCTAGCTAGCTAGCTCAAGCTCAAGCTAGCTAGCTAGCTCAAGCTCAAGCTAGCTAGCTCAAGCTCAAGCTAGCTAGCTCAAGCTCAAGCTAGCTAGCTAGCTCAAGCTCAAGCTCAAGCTAGCTAGCTCAAGCTCAAGCTCAAGCTAGCTAGCTAGCTCAAGCTCAAGCTAGCTAGCTAGCTCAAGCTCAAGCTAGCTAGCTAGCTCAAGTTCAAGCTAGCTAGCTAGCTCAAGCTCAAGCTAGCTAGCTCAAGCTCAAGCTAGCTAGCTCAAGCTCAAGCCAGCTAGCTCAAGCTCAAGCTCAAGCTAGCTAGCTAGCTCAAGCACAAGCTAGCTAGCTAGCTCAAGCTCAAGCTAGCTAGCTCAAGCTCAAGCTAGCTAGCTCAAGCTCAAGCTAGCTAGCTAGCTCAAGCTCAAGCTCAAGCTAGCTAGCTCAAGCTCAAGCTCAAGCTAGCTAGCTAGCTCAAGCTCAAGCTAGCTAGCTAGCTCAAGCTCAAGCTAGCTAGCTCAAGCTCAAGCTCAAGCTAGCTAGCTAGCTCAAGCTCAAGCTAGCTAGCTAGCTCAAGCTCAAGCTAGCTAGCTAGCTCAAGCTCAAGCTAGCTAGCTCAAGCTCAAGCTCAAGCTCAAGCTAGCTAGCTAGCTCAAGCTAGCTAGCTAGCTCAAGCTCAAGCTAGCTAGCTAGCTCAAGTTCAAGCTAGCTAGCTAGCTCAAGCTCAAGCTAGCTAGCTAGCTCAAGCTCAAGCTAGCTAGCTCAAGCTCAAGCTAGCTAGCTCAAGCTCAAGCTAGCTAGCTAGCTCAAGCTCAAGCTCAAGCTAGCTAGCTCAAGCTCAAGCTCAAGCTAGCTAGCTAGCTCAAGCTCAAGCTAGCTAGCTAGCTCAAGCTCAAGCTAGCTAGCTAGCTCAAGTTCAAGCTAGCTAGCTAGCTCAAGCTCAAGCTAGCTAGCTCAAGCTCAAGCTAGCTAGCTCAAACTCAAGCTAGCTAGCTAGCTCAAGTTCAAGCTAGCTAGCTAGCTCAAGCTCAAGCTAGCTAGCTAGCTCAAGCTCAAGCTAGCTAGCTCAAGCTCAAGCTAGCTAGCTCAAGCTCAAGCTAGCTAGCTAGCTCAAGCTCAAGCTCAAGCTAGCTAGCTCAAGCTCAAGCTCAAGCTAGCTAGCTAGCTCAAGCTCAAGCTAGCTAGCTAGCTCAAGCTCAAGCTAGCTAGCTAGCTCAAGTTCAAGCTAGCTAGCTAGCTCAAGCTCAAGCTAGCTAGCTCAAGCTCAAGCTAGCTAGCTCAAGCTCAAGCTCAGCTAGCTCAAGCTCAAGCTCAAGCTAGCTAGCTAGCTCAAGCACAAGCTTGCTAGCTAGCTCAAGCTCAAGCTAGCTAGCTCAAGCTCAAGCTAGCTAGCTCAAGCTCAAGCTAGCTAGCTCAAGCTCAAGCTCAAGCTAGCTAGCTAGCTCAAGCACAAGCTTGCTAGCTAGCTCAAGCTCAAGCTAGCTAGCTCAAGCTCAAGCTAGCTAGCTCAAGCTCAAGCTAGCTAGCTAGCTCAAGCTCAAGCTCAAGCTAGCTAGCTCAAGCTCAAGCTCAAGCTAGCTAGCTAGCTCAAGCTCAAGCTAGCTAGCTAGCTCAAGCTCAAGCTAGCTAGCTAGCTCAAGCTCAAGCTAGCTAGCTCAAGCTCAAGCTCAAGCTAGCTAGCTAGCTCAAGCTAGCTAGCTAGCTCAAGCTCAAGCTAGCTAGCTAGCTCAAGTTCAAGCTAGCTAGCTAGCTCAAGCTCAAGCTAGCTAGCTAGCTCAAGCTCAAGCTATCTAGCTCAAGCTCAAGCTAGCTAGCTCAAGCTCAAGCTAGCTAGCTAGCTCAAGCTCAAGCTCAAGCTAGCTAGCTCAAGCTCAAGCTCAAGCTAGCTAGCTAGCTCAAGCTCAAGCTAGCTAGCTAGCTCAAGCTCAAGCTAGCTAGCTAGCTCAAGTTCAAGCTAGCTAGCTAGCTCAAGCTCAAGCTAGCTAGCTCAAGCTCAAGCTAGCTAGCTCAAGCTCAAGCCAGCTAGCTCAAGCTCAAGCTCAAGCTAGCTAGCTAGCTCAAGCTCAAGCTCAAGCTCAAGCTAGCTAGCTAGCTCAAGTTCAAGCTAGCTAGCTAGCTCAAGCTCAAGCTAGCTAGCTCAAGCTCAAGCTAGCTAGCTCAAGCTCAAGCCAGCTAGCTCAAGCTCAAGCTCAAGCTAGCTAGCTAGCTCAAGCTCAAGCTAGCTAGCTCAAGCTCAAGCTAGCTAGCTAGCTAGCTCAAGCTCAAGCTCAAGCTAGCTAGCTCAAGCTCAAGCTCAAGCTAGCTAGCTCAAGCTCAAGCTCAAGCTAGCTAGCTCAAGCTCAAGCTCAAGCTAGCTAGCTCAAGCCCAAGCTCAAGCTAGCTAGCTAGCTCAAGCTCAAGCTAGCTAGCTCAAGCTCAAGCTCAAGCTCAAGCTAGCTAGCTAGCTAGCTCAAGCTCAAGCTCAAGCTAGCTAGCTAGCTCAAGCTCAAGCTAGCTAGCTCAAGCTCAAGCTAGCTAGCTAGCTCAAGTTCAAGCTAGCTAGCTAGCTCAAGCTCAAGCTAGCTAGCTAGCTCAAGCTCAAGCTAGCTAGCTCAAGCTCAAGCTAGCTAGCTCAAGCTCAAGCTAGCTAGCTAGCTCAAGCTCAAGCTCAAGCTAGCTAGCTCAAGCTCAAGCTCAAGCTAGCTAGCTAGCTCAAGCTCAAGCTAGCTAGCTAGCTCAAGCTCAAGCTAGCTAGCTAGCTCAAGTTCAAGCTAGCTAGCTAGCTCAAGCTCAAGCTAGCTAGCTCAAGCTCAAGCTAGCTAGCTCAAACTCAAGCCTAGCTAGCTAGCTCAAGCTCAAGCTAGCTAGCTAGCTCAAGCTCAAGCTAGCTAGCTAGCTCAAGCTCAAGCTAGCTAGCTCAAGCTCAAGCTAGCTAGCTCAAGCTCAAGCTAGCTAGCTAGCTCAAGCTCAAGCTCAAGCTAGCTAGCTCAAGCTCAAGCTCAAGCTAGCTAGCTAGCTCAAGCTCAAGCTAGCTAGCTAGCTCAAGCTCAAGCTAGCTAGCTAGCTCAAGTTCAAGCTAGCTAGCTAGGTCAAGCTCAAGCTAGCTCAAGCTCAAGCTCAAGCTAGCTAGCTCAAGCTCAAGCTAGCTAGCTCAGCTCAAGCTCAAGCTAGCTAGCTAGCTCAAGCTCAAGCTAGCTAGCTCAAGCTCAAGCTAGCTAGCTCAAGCTCAAGCTAGCTAGCTCAAGCTCAAGCTAGCTAGCTCAAGCTCAAGCTCAAGCTAGCTAGCTCAAGCTCAAGCTAGCTAGCTAGCTCAAGCCAAGCTAGCTAGCTCAAGCTCAAGCTAGCTAGCTCAAGCTCAAGCTAGCTAGCTAGCTCAAGCTCAAGCTCAAGCTAGCTAGCTCAAGCTCAAGCTCAAGCTAGCTAGCTAGCTCAAGCTCAAGCTAGCTAGCTAGCTCAAGCTCAAGCTAGCTAGCTAGCTCAAGCTCAAGCTAGCTAGCTAAGCTCAAGCTCAAGCTAGCTAGCTAGCTCAAGCTAGCTAGCTAGCTCAAGCTCAAGCTAGCTAGCTAGCTCAAGCTCAAGCTAGCTAGCTAGCTCAGCTAGCTAGCCTCAAGCTCAAGCTAGCTAGCTCAAGCTCAAGCTAGCTAGCTCAAGCTCAAGCTAGCTAGCTAGCTCAAGCTCAAGCTCAAGCTAGCTAGCTCAAGCTCAAGCTCAAGCTAGCTAGCTAGCTCAAGCTCAAGCTAGCTAGCTAGCTCAAGCTCAAGCTAAGCTAGCTAGCTCAAGCTCAAGCTAGCTAGCTAGCTCAAGCTCAAGCTAGCTAGCTCAAGCTCAAGCTAGCTAGCTCAAGCTCAAGCTAGCTAGCTCAAGCTCAAGCTCAAGCTAGCTAGCTCTGAAGCTCAAGCTCAAGCTAGCTAGCTAGCTCAAGCTCAAGCTAGCTAGCTAGCTCAAGCTCAAGCTAGCTAGCTCAAGCTCAAGCTAGCTAGCTCAAGCTCAAGCCAGCTAGCTCAAGCTCAATCTCAGCTAGCTAGCTAGCTCAAGCTCAAGCTAGCTAGCTCAAGCTCAAGACTCAGCTAGCTAGCTCAAGCTCAAGCTCAAGCTAGCTAGCTCAAGCTCAAGCTCAAGCTAGCTAGCTCAAGCTCAAGCTCAAGCTAGCTAGCTCAAGCTCAAGCTCAAGCTAGCTAGCTCAAGCTCAAGCTCAAGCTAGCTAGCTAGCTCAAGCTCAAGCTAGCTAGCTCAAGCTCAAGCTCAAGCTCAAGCTAGCTTAGCTAGCTAGCTAGCTCAAGCTCAAGCTCAAGCTAGCTAGCTAGCTCAAGCTCAAGCTAGCTAGCTCAAGCTCAAGCCAGCTAGCTCAAGCTCAAGCTCAAGCTAGCTAGCTAGCTCAAGCTCAAGCTAGCTAGCTCAAGCTCAAGCCAGCTAGCTCAAGCTCAAGCTCAAGCTCAAGCTAGCTAGCTAGCTCAAGCTCAAGCTAGATAGCTAGCTCAAGCTAGCTAGCTAGCTCAAGCTCAAGCTCAAGCTAGCTAGCTAGCTAGCTCAAGCTCAAGCTAGCTAGCTCAAGCTCAAGCCAGCTAGCTCAAGCTCAAGCTCAAGCTAGCTAGCTAGCTCAAGCTCAAGCTAGCTAGCTCAAGCTCAAGCTCAAGCGAGCTAGCTAGCTCAAGCTCAAGCTAGCTAGCTAGCTCAAGCTCAAGCTAGCTAACTCAAGCTAACTCAGCTAGCTCAAGCTAACTCAAGCTAGCTAAAGCTAACTCAAGCTAACTCAAGCTAACTCAAGCTAACTCAAGCTAGCTAAAGCTAACTCAAGCTAACTCAAGCTAACCCGAGCTAACTCAAGCTAGCTCAAGCTAACCCAAGCTAGCTAAAGCTAACTCAAGCTAACTCAAGCTAATTCAAGCTAACTCAAGCTAACTCAAGCTAACTCAAGCTAACTCAAGCTAGCTAAAGCTAACTCAAGCTAACTCAAGCTAACTCAAGCTAACCCGAGCTAACTCAAGCTAACTGAAGGTAGCTAAAGCTAGTTCAAGCTAACTCAAGCTAGCTAAAGCTAAGACAAGCTAACTCAAGCTAACTCAAGCTAACTCAAGCTAACTCAAGCTAACTCAAGCTAGTTCAAGCTAACTCAAGCTAACTCAAGCTAACTCAAGCTAGCTAAAGCTAACTCAAGCTAACTCAAGCTAACTCAAGCTAACCCGAGCTAACTCAAGCTAACTCAAGGTAGCTAAAGCTAGTTCAAGCTAACTCAAGCTAGCTAAAGCTAAGACAAGCTAACTCAAGCTAACTCAAGCTAACTCAAGCTAACTCAAGCTAACTCAAGCTAGTTCAAGCTAACTCAAGCTAGCTAAAGCTAACTCAAGCTAACTCAAGCTAACTCAAGCTAGCTCAAGCTAACTCAAGCTAGTTTCAAGCTAACTCAAGCTAGCTAAAGCTAACTCAAGCTAACTCAAGCTAACTCAAGCTAACTCAAGCTAGCTAAAGCTAACTCAAGCTAACTCAAGCTAACCCGAGCTAACTCAAGCTAGCTCAAGCTAACCCAAGCTAGCTAAAGCTAACTCAAGCTAACTCAAGCTAATTCAAGCTAACTCAAGCTAACTCAAGCTAACTCAAGCTAACTCAAGCTAGCTAAAGCTAACTCAAGCTAACTCAAGCTAACTCAAGCTAACCCGAGCTAACTCAAGCTAACTCAAGGTAGCTAAAGCTAGTTTCAAGCTAACTCAAGCTAGCTAAAGCTAAGACAAGCTAACTCAAGCTAACTCAAGCTAACTCAAGCTAACTCAAGCTAACTCAAGCTAACTCAAGCTAGCTAAAGCTAACTCAAGCTAACTCAAGCTAACTCAAGCTAACCCGAGCTAACTCAAGCTAACTCAAGGTAGCTAAAAGCTAGTTCAAGCTAACTCAAGCTAGCTAAAGCTAAGACAAGCTAACTCAAGCTAACTCAAGCTAACTCAAGCTAACTCAAGCTAACTAAAGCTAGTTCAAGCTAACTCAAGCTAGCTAAAGCTAACTCAAGCTAACTCAAGCTAACTCAAGCTAGCTCAAGCTAACTCAAGCTAGTTCAAGCTAACTCAAGCTAGCTAAAGCTAACTCAAGCTAACTCAAGCTAACTCAAGCTAACTCAAGCTAGCTAAAGCTAACTCAAGCTAACTCAAGCTAACCCGAGCTAACTCAAGCTAGCTCAAGCTAACCCAAGCTAGCTAAAGCTAACTCAAGCTAACTCAAGCTAATTCAAGCTAACTCAAGCTAACTCAAGCTAACTCAAGCTAACTCAAGCTAGCTAAAGCTAACTCAAGCTAACTCAAGCTAACTCAAGCTAACCCGAGCTAACTCAAGCTAACTCAAGGTAGCTAAAGCTAGTTCAAGCTAACTCAAGCTAGCTAAAGCTAAGACAAGCTAACTCAAGCTAACTCAAGCTAACTCAAGCTAACTCAAGCTAACTCAAGCTAACTCAAGCTAGTTCAAGCTAACTCAAGCTAACTCAAGCTAACTCAAGCTAGCTAAAGCTAACTCAAGCTAACTCAAGCTAACTCAAGCTAACCCGAGCTAACTCAAGCTAACTCAAGGTAGCTAAAGCTAGTTTCAAGCTAGCTCAAGCTAGCTAAAGCTAAGACAAGCTAACTCAAGCTAACTCAAGCTAACTCAAGCTAACTCAAGCTAGTTCAAGCTAACTCAAGCTAGCTAAAGCTAACTCAAGCTAACTCAAGCTAACTCAAGCTAGCTCAAGCTAACTCAAGCTAGTTCAAGCTAACTCAAGCTAGCTAAAGCTAACTCAAGCTAACTCAAGCTAACTCAAGCTAGCTCAAGCTAACTCAAGCTAACTCAAGCTAACTCAAGCTAACCCGAGCTAACTCAAGCTAACTCAAGGTAGCTAAAGCTAGTTCAAGCTAGCTCAAGCTAGCTAAAGCTAAGACAAGCTAACTCAAGCTAACTCAAGCTAACTCAAGCTAACTCAAGCTAGTTCAAGCTAACTCAAGCTAGCTAAAGCTAACTCAAGCTAACTCAAGCTAACTCAAGCTAGCTCAAGCTAACTCAAGCTAGTTCAAGCTAACTCAAGCTAGCTAAAGCTAACTCAAGCTAACTCAAGCTAACTCAAGCTAGCTCAAGCTAACTCAAGCTAGTTCAAGCTAACTCAAGCTAGCTAAAGCTAACTCAAGCTAACTCAAGCTAACTCAAGCTAACTCAAGCTAGCTAAAAGCTAACTCAAGCTAACTCAAGCTAACCCGAGCTAACTCAAGCTAGCTCAAGCTAACCCAAGCTAGCTAAAGCTAACTCAAGCTAACTCAAGCTAATTCAAGCTAACTCAAGCTAACTCAAGCTAACTCAAGCTAACTCAAGCTAGCTAAAGCTAACTCAAGCTAACTCAAGCTAACTCAAGCTAACCCGAGCTAACTCAAGCTAACTCAAGGTAGCTAAAGCTAGTTTCAAGCTAACTCAAGCTAGCTAAAGCTAAGACAAGCTAACTCAAGCTAACTCAAGCTAACTCAAGCTAACTCAAGCTAACTCAAGCTAGTTCAAGCTAACTCAAGCTAACTCAAGCTAACTCAAGCTAGCTAAAGCTAACTCAAGCTAACTCAAGCTAACTCAAGCTAACCCGAGCTAACTCAAGCTAACTCAAGGTAGCTAAAGCTAGTTCAAGCTAGCTCAAGCTAGCTAAAGCTAAGACAAGCTAACTCAAGCTAACTCAAGCTAACTCAAGCTAGTTCAAGCTAACTCAAGCTAGCTAAAGCTAACTCAAGCTAACTCAAGCTAACTCAAGCTAGCTCAAGCTAACTCAAGCTAGTTCAAGCTAACTCAAGCTAGCTAAAGCTAACTCAAGCTAACTCAAGCTAACTCAAGCTAACTCAAGCTAGCTAAAGCTAACTCAAGCTAACTCAAGCTAACCCGAGCTAACTCAAGCTAGCTCAAGCTAACCCAAGCTAGCTAAAGCTAACTCAAGCTAACTCAAGCTAATTCAAGCTAACTCAAGCTAACTCAAGCTAACTCAAGCTAACTCAAGCTAGCTAAAGCTAACTCAAGCTAACTCAAGCTAACTCAAGCTAACCCGAGCTAACTCAAGCTAACTCAAGGTAGCTAAAGCTAGTTTCAAGCTAACTCAAGCTAGCTAAAGCTAAGACAAGCTAACTCAAGCTAACTCAAGCTAACTCAAGCTAACTCAAGCTAACTCAAGCTAACTCAAGCTAGCTAAAGCTAAACTCAAGCTAACTCAAGCTAACTCAAGCTAACCCGAGCTAACTCAAGCTAACTCAAGGTAGCTAAAGCTAGTTCAAGCTAACTCAAGCTAGCTAAAGCTAAGACAAGCTAACTCAAGCTAACTCAAGCTAACTCAAGCTAACTCAAGCTAAACTAAAAGCTAGTTCAAGCTAACTCAAGCTAGCTAAAGCTAACTCAAGCTAACTCAAGCTAACTCAAGCTAGCTCAAGCTAACTCAAGCTAGTTCAAGCTAACTCAAGCTAGCTAAAGCTAACTCAAGCTAACTCAAGCTAACTCAAGCTAACTCAAGCTAGCTAAAGCTAACTCAAGCTAACTCAAGCTCTAACTCAAGCTAGCTCAAGCTAACCCAAGCTAGCTAAAGCTAACTCAAGCTAACTCAAGCTAACTAAAGCTAGTTCAAGCTAACTCAAGCTAGCTAAAGCTAACTCAAGCTAACTCAAGCTAACTCAAGCTAGCTCAAGCTAACTCAAGCTAGTTCAAGCTAACTCAAGCTAGCTAAAGCTAACTCAAGCTAACTCAAGCTAACTCAAGCTAACTCAAGCTAGCTAAAGCTAACTCAAGCTAACTCAAGCTAACCCGAGCTAACTCAAGCTAGCTCAAGCTAACCCAAGCTAGCTAAAGCTAACTCAAGCTAACTCAAGCTAATTCAAGCTAACTCAAGCTAACTCAAGCTAACTCAAGCTAACTCAAGCTAGCTAAAGCTAACTCAAGCTAACTCAAGCTAACTCAAGCTAACCCGAGCTAACTCAAGCTAACTCAAGGTAGCTAAAGCTAGTTCAAGCTAACTCAAGCTAGCTAAAGCTAAGACAAGCTAACTCAAGCTAACTCAAGCTAACCAAGCTAACTCAAGCTAACTCAAGCTAACTCAAGCTAGCTAAAGCTAACTCAAGCTAACTCAAGCTAACTCAAGCTAACCCGAGCTAACTCAAGCTAACTCAAGGTAGCTAAAGCTAGTTCAAGCTAACTCAAGCTAGCTAAAGCTAAGACAAGCTAACTCAAGCTAACTCAAGCTAACTCAAGCTAACTCAAGCTAACTAAAGCTAGTTCAAGCTAACTCAAGCTAGCTAAAGCTAACTCAAGCTAACTCAAGCTAACTCAAGCTAGCTCAAGCTAACTCAAGCTAGTTCAAGCTAACTCAAGCTAGCTAAAGCTAACTCAAGCTAACTCAAGCTAACTCAAGCTAACTCAAGCTAGCTAAAGCTAACTCAAGCTAACTCAAGCTAACCCGAGCTAACTCAAGCTAGCTCAAGCTAACCCAAGCTAGCTAAAGCTAACTCAAGCTAACTCAAGCTAATTCAAGCTAACTCAAGCTAACTCAAGCTAACTCAAGCTAACTCAAGCTAGCTAAAGCTAACTCAAGCTAACTCAAGCTAACTCAAGCTAACCCGAGCTAACTCAAGCTAACTCAAGGTAGCTAAAGCTAGTTCAAGCTAACTCAAGCTAGCTAAAGCTAAGACAAGCTAACTCAAGCTAACTCAAGCTAACTCAAGCTAACTCAAGCTAACTCAAGCTAACTCAAGCTAGTTCAAGCTAACTCAAGCTAACTCAAGCTAACTCAAGCTAGCTAAAGCTAACTCAAGCTAACTCAAGCTAACTCAAGCTAACCCGAGCTAACTCAAGCTAACTCAAGGTAGCTAAAGCTAGTTCAAGCTAGCTCAAGCTAGCTAAAGCTAAGACAAGCTAACTCAAGCTAACTCAAGCTAACTCAAGCTAACTCAAGCTAGTTCAAGCTAACTCAAGCTAGCTAAAGCTAACTCAAGCTAACTCAAGCTAACTCAAGCTAGCTCAAGCTAACTCAAGCTAGTTCAAGCTAACTCAAGCTAGCTAAAGCTAACTCAAGCTAACTCAAGCTAACTCAAGCTAGCTCAAGCTAACTCAAGCTAACTCAAGCTAACTCAAGCTAACCCGAGCTAACTCAAGCTAACTCAAGGTAGCTAAAGCTAGTTCAAGCTAGCTCAAGCTAGCTAAAGCTAAGACAAGCTAACTCAAGCTAACTCAAGCTAACTCAAGCTAACTCAAGCTAGTTCAAGCTAACTCAAGCTAGCTAAAGCTAACTCAAGCTAACTCAAGCTAACTCAAGCTAGCTCAAGCTAACTCAAGCTAGTTCAAGCTAACTCAAGCTAGCTAAAGCTAACTCAAGCTAACTCAAGCTAACTCAAGCTAGCTCAAGCTAACTCAAGCTAGTTCAAGCTAACTCAAGCTAGCTAAAGCTAACTCAAGCTAACTCAAGCTAACTCAAGCTAACTCAAGCTAGCTAAAGCTAACTCAAGCTAACTCAAGCTAACCCGAGCTAACTCAAGCTAGCTCAAGCTAACCCAAGCTAGCTAAAGCTAACTCAAGCTAACTCAAGCTAATTCAAGCTAACTCAAGCTAACTCAAGCTAACTCAAGCTAACTCAAGCTAGCTAAAGCTAACTCAAGCTAACTCAAGCTAACTCAAGCTAACCCGAGCTAACTCAAGCTAACTCAAGGTAGCTAAAGCTAGTTCAAGCTAACTCAAGCTAGCTAAAGCTAAGACAAGCTAACTCAAGCTAACTCAAGCTAACTCAAGCTAACTCAAGCTAACTCAAGCTAGTTCAAGCTAACTCAAGCTAACTCAAGCTAACTCAAGCTAGCTAAAGCTAACTCAAGCTAACTCAAGCTAACTCAAGCTAACCCGAGCTAACTCAAGCTAACTCAAGGTAGCTAAAGCTAGTTCAAGCTAGCTCAAGCTAGCTAAAGCTAAGACAAGCTAACTCAAGCTAACTCAAGCTAACTCAAGCTAGTTCAAGCTAACTCAAGCTAGCTAAAGCTAACTCAAGCTAACTCAAGCTAACTCAAGCTAGCTCAAGCTAACTCAAGCTAGTTCAAGCTAACTCAAGCTAGCTAAAGCTAACTCAAGCTAACTCAAGCTAACTCAAGCTAACTCAAGCTAGCTAAAGCTAACTCAAGCTAACTCAAGCTAACCCGAGCTAACTCAAGCTAGCTCAAGCTAAACCCAAGCTAGCTAAAGCTAACTCAAGCTAACTCAAGCTAATTCAAGCTAACTCAAGCTAACTCAAGCTAACTCAAGCTAACTCAAGCTAGCTAAAGCTAACTCAAGCTAACTCAAGCTAACTCAAGCTAACCCGAGCTAACTCAAGCTAACTCAAGGTAGCTAAAGCTAGTTCAAGCTAACTCAAGCTAGCTAAAGCTAAGACAAGCTAACTCAAGCTAACTCAAGCTAACTCAAGCTAACTCAAGCTAACTCAAGCTAACTCAAGCTAGTTCAAGCTAACTCAAGCTAACTCAAGCTAACTCAAGCTAGCTAAAGCTAACTCAAGCTAACTCAAGCTAACTCAAGCTAACCCGAGCTAACTCAAGCTAACTCAAGGTAGCTAAAGCTAGTTCAAGCTAACTCAAGCTAGCTAAAGCTAAGACAAGCTAACTCAAGCTAACTCAAGCTAACTCAAGCTAACTCAAGCTAACTAAAGCTAGTTCAAGCTAACTCAAGCTAGCTAAAGCTAACTCAAGCTAACTCAAGCTAACTCAAGCTAGCTCAAGCTAACTCAAGCTAGTTCAAGCTAACTCAAGCTAGCTAAAGCTAACTCAAGCTAACTCAAGCTAACTCAAGCTAACTCAAGCTAGCTAAAGCTAACTCAAGCTAACTCAAGCTAACCCGAGCTAACTCAAGCTAGCTCAAGCTAACCCAAGCTAGCTAAAGCTAACTCAAGCTAACTCAAGCTAATTCAAGCTAACTCAAGCTAACTCAAGCTAACTCAAGCTAACTCAAGCTAGCTAAAGCTAACTCAAGCTAACTCAAGCTAACTCAAGCTAACCCGAGCTAACTCAAGCTAACTCAAGGTAGCTAAAGCTAGTTCAAGCTAACTCAAGCTAGCTAAAGCTAAGACAAGCTAACTCAAGCTAACTCAAGCTAACTCAAGCTAACTCAAGCTAACTCAAGCTAACTCAAGCTAGTTCAAGCTAACTCAAGCTAACCTTGGGTTAATGAAGTCAAACTCAAGCTAACCCGAGCTAACTCAAGCTAACTCAAGCTAATTCAAGCTAACTCAAGCTAACTCAAGCTAATTCAAGCTAACTCAAGCTAATTCAAGCTAACTCAAGCTAGCTCAAGCTAACTCAAGCTAACCCAAGCTAACTTAAGCTAGCTTAAGCTAATTAAAGCTAATTAAAGCTAACTCAAGCTAACCCAAGCTAACTTAAGCTAGCTCTAGCTGGCTGCCACTGTTAGGCCATTTGGGAGCGCTTTTCTCGCACTCTGATTGGCTGCCACTGTTAGGCCATTTGGGAGCGCTTTTCTCGCACTCTGATTGGCTGCCACTGTTAGGCCATTTGGGAGCGCTTTTCTCGCACTCTGATTGGCTGCCACTGTTAGGCCATTTGGGAGCGCTTTTCTCGCACTCTGATTGGCTGCCACTGTTAGGCCATTTGGGAGCGCTTTTCTCGCACTCTGATTGGCTGCCACTGTTAGGCCATTTGGGAGCGCTTTTCTCGCACTCTGATTGGCTGCCACTGTTAGGCCATTTGGGAGCGCTTTTCTCGCACTCTGATTGGCTGCCACTGTTAGGCCATTTGGGAGCGCTTTTCTCGCACTCTGATTGGCTGCCACTGTTAGGCCATTTGGGAGCGCTTTTCTCGCACTCTGATTGGCTGCCACTGTTAGGCCATTTGGGAGCGCTTTTCTCGCACTCTGATTGGCTGCCACTGTTAGGCCATTTGGGAGCGCTTTTCTCGCACTCTGATTGGCTGCCACTGTTAGGCCATTTGGGAGCGCTTTTCTCGCACTCTGATTGGCTGCCACTGTTAGGCCATTTGGGAGCGCTTTTCTCGCACTCTGATTGGCTGCCACTGTTAGGCCATTTGGGAGCGCTTTTCTCGCACTCTGATTGGCTGCCACTGTTAGGCCATTTGGGAGCGCTTTTCTCGCACTCTGATTGGCTGCCACTGTTAGGCCATTTGGGAGCGCTTTTCTCGCACTCTGATTGGCTGCCACTGTTAGGCCATTTGGGAGCGCTTTTCTCGCACTCTGATTGGCTGCCACTGTTAGGCCATTTGGGAGCGCTTTTCTCGCACTCTGATTGGCTGCCACTGTTAGGCCATTTGGGAGCGCTTTTCTCGCACTCTGATTGGCTGCCACTGTTAGGCCATTTGGGAGCGCTTTTCTCGCACTCTGATTGGCTGCCACTGTTAGGCCATTTGGGAGCGCTTTTCTCGCACTCTGATTGGCTGCCACTGTTAGGCCATTTGGGAGCGCTTTTCTCGCACTCTGATTGGCTGCCAGTGTTAGGCCATTTGGGAGCGCTTTTCTCGCACTCTGATTGGCTGCCAGTGTTAGGCCATTTGGGAGCGCATAGATGACGAGGCAACACTTTCAGACAGCAAAGCGATGCTTCAGCTTACTTCAGCTAATTTAGAACACAACCGAACATTTGTAGCAAGACACCGCACAACCTTGGCTGCTTGGTTGCCTGAGCACAAGTTCAAGTTCTTTCCCAGTGCCGTAACACGACACTGGAATTTTCACCAAATGTCAACCACCGTTTGCCGTACACTCCGAATTATGTTACGGTGCTTATTGGCTAGAGAAGAACTCAAAAGTATGAGTTGATTGCAAGGCAGTAGACATGGTTTCGCACAGCATAGATCAACATAGAATAAAACTCTCTGCAGAATTTTGATCTTCCTTCTTCCTAACTCAAATGAGTAGCGAGGTCCATATCATGCACCACCGAGAGACTATCTTCTAGTCTATCTATACCACCAGCCCGAAGGCTAGCAATATTTATATCATGCACCACCGAGAGACTATCTTCTAGTCTATCTATATCACCAGCCCGAAGGCTAGCAATATTTACATCATGCACCACCGAGAGACTATCTTCTAGTCTATCTATATCACCAGCCCGAAGGCTAGCAATATTTATATCATGCACCACCGAGAGACTATCTTCTAGTCTATCTATATCACCAGCCCGAAGGCTAGCAATATTTATATCATGCACCACCGAGAGACTATCTTCTAGTCTATCTATATCACCAACCCGAAGGCTAGCAATATTTATATCATGCACCACCGAGAGACTATCTTCTAGTCTATCTATATCACCAGCCCGAAGGCTAGCAATATTTATATCATGCACCACCGAGAGACTATCTTCTAGTCTATCTATATCACCAACCCGAAGGCTAGCAATATTTTATATCATGCACCACCGAGAGACTATCTTCTAGTCTATCTATATCACCAACCCGAAGGCTAGCAATATCTATATCATGCACCACCGTTTAGCATCTCCAACCCAGAGGGCGGAGACACTAGGGGATTTGGGT
>NW_027452527.1:0-27545 GCF_964194025.1 Convolutriloba macropyga | reverse complement strand
AGTAAGGTTGCGCAGTAATCAAGTCTTAAGTTATGCTCAGAGATGATCTTATTCTCGAAAATAAAAAGAGAAATTCATGTTTTTCTACCAAAAACTATATTTTAGTCTAAAACAGCAGTAAAGGTTATATTTTTATGCAAAAACGGAAACATTGAAAGCAAATTTTTTCTTGAAACATAAACGAAATTTCCAGCGCTTAAAAATATAGGGTGTTTTCCGATAGCTTATTAAATATCAACTTGTAGGTATGAAAAATGCGTATTTGTTTTGTCTCCTAAAAACGATGAAAAATAACTCGTCAAGGGATGCTACAGTATCTAACGTACCTTGCACGTTGGTGTGATTCGTGATTCTTACTGTGGCATTTTGTTGCAGAAATCAAAATCAAAGAAAAAATGATTTTAAAGGTGAACGCAAAAGTAAGTCAAAATAAGTAAGCCGAAAAAAAGCAAGCCCAACGATACGTAATTTTTATGTAATCTATCAGAAATAATACATTGTTATCCGATACAATCAACACGCGCATAGTATTCTAGTGCATAAGGAATTCCAATGGACCAAAGAAATAAAAATAGGTCAATTTTTAGTCATTTGAGTTGATTTTCTTTTACCCCTCAATACTCGACTCGTAAAAAAGTTAGGAAATCTCTCACTGAGGACAAAAAATCTGACAGCGGTGGTAAAAGAATAAGAGTTATCTAGCATTCCTGAAAAGTTCACGTTTAACGGAAAATATTGTCCGCAAAATGATTACACTCTCAGCATTTTTATTTTGCAAAAATTACAGCAAAATTACAAATTCTCCCTTTTTTACTTAAAACAACTGCTGCAGGAAAACAAAGAGTTTTTAAATCCAATTCACAAAAAAAGGAAAAAATGACTTGAGTTTGGTCCCTGCATGAATAAAAATGCGTCAGATTAATTTTAGAAGCTACTTTTTTTTCAAAAATGACGCTCCAGTTTTAGAATGCCAGATATCAGCAGAGTGAGATTCCAGAGTTCCAGCTATTCTTATATACATCATCAGGTTTTAAAACTTCGAGAGTTGGTGTTTCAAGTAAGGTTCCTTGGATCCGCAAAAACCACTTCAAACTTGTGGCTCCCATTTGGAAGCGCCTTTTGAGGTTCTCGGTCAATGCCAGGTTTTATTCTGCCAGGTACGTTCCCTCTCCAGGTACGTTCCCTCTCCATTTATTAAGATTTTTGAACATCGTGCATAGTTTTACACAAGTTTTGATTGAGTTTTTTTTTAATTAGAATTGACGCATCTGATTTTTGTTTGTACATAGAGACCGTATAAGAAAGTTCTCTGTTGGGTCAATATAATTAATGTACAAAAAGTAATTGCGAACGAATTGCAATCTGATATGTGAACATGTAAGTACTAAACCTAACGGTTTGCTTCTTAATTCACATGTTTCTTTCGGGACAGTCTATCGAGCAAGAATTAGTTATCATTTAGCTGGAAGAGAAAAGTTGTACAAATATACTCGGCGTTTGTCATCTTGAAGATAATAATTTTTATAATTACTATAAATTGCTATAGCTCCGTATGTGGAGAAATAACATTATCAGGCCAAAACAATTGAAACTGTGCTCCAAAACAGTTTTAAGACTGAGTACACAACTATAATTAATCTGAAATGTATTATCATTGATCAACGATCAATCGTACGTGTCACTTTCACACAGCATTAGTGCTCAAAAATTCTTTCACAACTCTACAACAAAACAACAAGTCCTAGAATAACAAAAAATGCAAGGTAACTCTTCGGGTCTTTCCCATTATAGCCACCCATGGATTTATAGCCCCCTTTATGGTACCTTGACGGGGTGGGAGGGGGTTATAGGTTATCTATGACCACTAAACTAAGCTGGGTGGGGGGGTTCTATAAGGGGAAAGACCCGATTTTCCTTGCATAAAAATGTGATAGGAAGTAACCTTGAGTAGGTTAAGTTGTCTCCCATCAGAGTCATAGTTCATGACAGTTGCCATGTAAGTGTGTGGAGACATTCCCTGCAGCTGTCCAAACGACCTGTAGATTCCCAACTGATTCTTGCAACGCCTTCGGCGCTCTAACCACAAATCAATTTTAGTTTGTTCAATATTTTTAAATCAATTTTAGTTTGTTCAAAATTTTTAAATCAATTTTAGTTTGTTCAATATTTTTAAATCAATTTAGTTTGTTTAATATTTTTAAATCAATTTTAGTTTGTTCAATATTTTTAAATCAATTTTAGTTTGTTCAATATTTTTAAATCAATTTTAGTTTGTTTAATATTTTTAAATCAATTTTAGTTTGTTTAATATTTTTAAATCAATTTTAGTTTGTTTAATATTTTTAAATCAATTTTAGTTTGTTCAATATTTTTAAATCAATTTTAGTTTGTTTAATATTTTTAAATCAATTTTAGTTGTTCAATATTTTTAAATCAATTTTAGTTTGTTCAATATTTTTAAATCAATTTTAGTTTGTTCAATATTTTTAAATCAATTTTAGTTTGTTCAATGTTTTTAAATCAATTTTAGTTTGTTTAATATTTTTAAATCAATTTTAGTTTGTTCAATATTTTTAAATCAATTTTAGTTTGTTCAATATCTTTAAATCAATTTTAGTTTGTTTAATATTTTTAAATCAATTTTAGTTTGTTCAATATTTTTAAATCAATTTTAGTTTGTTCAATATTTTTAAATCAATTTTAGTTTGTTTAAAATTATTAAATCAATTTTAGTTTGTTCAAAATTTTTAAATCAATTTTAGTTTGTTCAATATTTTTAAATCAATTTTAGTTTGTTCAATATTTTTAAATCAATTTTAGTTTGTTCAATATTTTTAAATCAATTTTAGTTTGTTCAATATTTTTAAATCAATTTTAGTTTGTTCAATATTTTTAAATCAATTTTAGTTTGTTTAATATTTTTAAATCAATTTTAGTTTGTTCAATATTTTTAAATCAATTTTAGTTGGTTCAATATTTTTAAATCAATTTTAGTTTGTTCAATATATTTAAATCAATTTTAGTTTGTTTAATATTTTTAAATCAATTTTAGTTTGTTCAATATTTTTAAATCAATTTTAGTTTGTTCAATATTTTTAAATCAATTTTAGTTTGTTCAATATTTTTAAATCAATTTTAGTTTGTTCAATATTTTTAAATCAATTTTAGTTTGTTTAATTTTTTTAAATCAATTTTAGTTTGTTCAATATTTTTAAATCAATTTTAGTTTGTTCAATATTTTTAAATCAATTTTAGTTTGTTCAATATTTTTAAATCAATTTTAGTTTGTTCAATATTTCTAAGTCAATTTTACTTTGTTTAATATTTTTAAATCAATTTTAGTTTGTTCAATATTTTTAAATCAATTTTAGTTTGTTTAATATTTTTAAATCAATTTTAGTTTGTTCAATACTTTTAAATCAATTTTAGTTTGTTCAATATTTTTAAATCAATTTTAGTTTGTTTAATATTTTTAAATCAATTTTAGTTTGTTCAATATTTTTAAATCAATTTTAGTTTGTTCAATATTTTTAAATCAATTTTAGTTTGTTCAATATTTTTAAATCAATTTTAGTTTGTTCAATTTTTTTAAATCAATTTTAGTTTGTTCAATATTTTTAAATCAATTTTAGTTTGTTTAATATTTTTAAATCAATTTTAGTTTGTTCAATATTTTTAAATCAATTTTAGTTTGTTCAATATTTTTAAATCAATTTTAGTTTGTTCAATATTTTTAAATCAATTCTAGTTTGTTTAATATTTTTAAATCAATTTTAGTTTGTTTAATATTTTTAAATCAATTTTAGTTTGTTCAATATTTTTAAATCAATTTTAGTTTGTTCAATATTTTTAAATCAATTTTAGTTTGTTCTATATTTTTAAATCAATTTTAGTTTGTTCAATATTTTTAAATCAATTTTAGTTTGTTCAATATATTTAAATCAATTTTAGTTTGTTTAATATTTTTAAATCAATTTTAGTTTGTTCAATATTTTTAAATCAATTTTAGTTTGTTCAATATTTTTAAATCAATTTTAGTTTGTTCAATATTTTTAAATCAATTTTAGTTTGTTCAATATTTTTAAATCAATTTTAGTTTGTTTAATTTTTTTAAATCAATTTTAGTTTGTTCAATATTTTTAAATCAATTTTAGTTTGTTCAATATTTTTAAATCAATTTTAGTTTGTTCAATATTTTTAAATCAATTTTAGTTTGTTCAATATTTCTAAGTCAATTTTACTTTGTTTAATATTTTTAAATCAATTTTAGTTTGTTCAATATTTTTAAATCAATTTTAGTTTGTTTAATATTTTTAAATCAATTTTAGTTTGTTCAATACTTTTAAATCAATTTTAGTTTGTTCAATATTTTTAAATCAATTTTAGTTTGTTTAATATTTTTAAATCAATTTTAGTTTGTTCAATATTTTTAAATCAATTTTAGTTTGTTCAATATTTTTAAATCAATTTTAGTTTGTTCAATATTTTTAAATCAATTTTAGTTTGTTCAATTTTTTTAAATCAATTTTAGTTTGTTCAATATTTTTAAATCAATTTTAGTTTGTTTAATATTTTTAAATCAATTTTAGTTTGTTCAATATTTTTAAATCAATTTTAGTTTGTTCAATATTTTTAAATCAATTCTAGTTTGTTTAATATTTTTAAATCAATTTTAGTTTGTTCAATATTTTTAAATCAATTTTAGTTTGTTCAATATTTTTAAATCAATTTTAGTTTGTTCTATATTTTTAAATCAATTTTAGTTTGTTCAATATTTTTAAATCAATTTTAGTTTGTTCAATATTTTTAAATCAATTTTGGTTTGTTTAATATTTTTAAATCAATTTTAGTTTGTTCATTATTTTTAAATCAATTTTAGTTTGTTTAATATTTTTAAATCAATTTTAGTTTGTTCAATATTTTTAAATCAATTTTAGTTTGTTCAATATTTTTAAATCAATTTTAGTTTGTTCAATATTTTTAAATCAGTTTTAGTTTGTTCAATATTTTTAAATCAATTTTAGTTTGTTCAATAATTTTAATTCAATTTTAGTTTGTTCAATATTTTTAAATCAATTTTAGTTTGTTCAATATTTTTAAATCAATTTTAGTTTGTTTAATATTTTTAAATCAATTTTAGTTTGTTCAATATTTTTAAATCAATTTTAGTTTGTTCAATATTTTTAAATCAGTTTTAGTTTGTTCAATATTGTTAAATCAATTTTAGTTTGTTCAATATTTTTAAATCAATTTTAGTTTGTTCAATAATTTTAAATCAAATTTAGTTTGTTCAATATTTTTAAATCAATTTTAGTTTGTTTAATATTTTTAAATCAATTTTAGTTTGTTCAATATTTTTAAATCATTTTTAGTTTGTTCAATATATTTAAATCAATTTTAGTTTGTTTAATATTTTTAAATCAATTTTAGTTTGTTCAATATTTTTAAATCAATTTTAGTTTGTTCAATATTTTTAAATCAATTTTAGTTTGTTCAATATTTTTAAATCAATTTTAGTTTGTTCAATATTTTTAAATCAATTTTAGATTGTTCAATATTTTTAAATCAATTTTAGTTTGTTTAATATTTTTAAATCAATTTTAGTTTGTTCAATATTTTTAAATCAATTTTAGTTTGTTCAATATTTTTAAATCAATTTTAGTTTGTTTAATATTTTTAAATCAATTTTAGTTTGTTCAATATTTTTAAATCAATTTTAGTTTGTTTAATATTTTTAAATCAATTTTAGTTTGTTCAATATTTTTAAATCAATTTTAGTTTGTTCAATATTTTTAAATCAATTTTAGTTTGTTCAATATTTTTGAATCAATTTTAGTTTGTTTAATATTTTTAAATCAATTTTAGTTTGTTCAATATTTTTAAATCAATTTTAGTTTGTTTAATATTTTTAAATCAATTTAAGTTTGTTCAATATTTTTAAATCAATTTTAGTTTGTTCAATATTTTTAAATCAATTTTAGTTTGTTCAATATTTTTAAATCAATTTTAGTTTGTTCAATATTTTTAAATCAATTTTAGTTTGTTTAATATTTTTAAATCAATTTTAGTTTGTTCAATATTTTTAAATCAATTTTAGTTTGTTCAATATTTTTAAATCAATTTTAGTTTGTTCAATATTTTTAAATCAATTTTAGTTTGTTCAATATTTTTAAATCAATTTTAATTTGTTTAATATTTTTAAATCAATTTTAGTTTGTTTAATATTTTTAAATCAATTTTAGTTTGTTTAATATTTTTAAATCAATTTTAGTTTGTTCAATATTTTTAAATCAATTTTAGTTTGTTCAATATTTTTAAATCAATTTTATTTTGTTCAATATTTTTAAATCAATTTTAGTTTGTTCAATATTTTTAAATCAATTTTAGTTTGTTTAATATTTTTTTAAATCAATTTTAGTTTGTTCAATATTTTTAAATCAATTTTAGTTTGTTCAATATTTTTAAATCAATTTTAGTTTGTTCAAAATTTTTAAATCAATTTTAGTTTGTTCAATATTTTTAAATCAATTTTAGTTTGTTCAATATTTTTAAATCAATTCTAGTTTGTTTAATATTTTTAAATCAATTTTAGTTTGTTCAATATTTTTAAATCAATTTTAGTTTGTTTAATATTTTTAAATCAATTTTAGTTTGTTTAATATTTTTAAATCAATTTTAGTTTGTTCAATATTTTTAAATCAATTTTAGTTTGTTTAATATTTTTAAATCAATTTTAGTTTGTTCAATATTTTTAAATCAATTTTAGTTTGTTCAAAACTTTTAAATCAATTTTAGTTTGTTCAATATATTTAAATCAATTTTAGTTTGTTCAATATTTTTAAATCAATTTTAGTTTGTTCAATATTTTTAAATCAATTTTAGTTTGTTTAATATTTTTAAATCAATTTTAGTTTGTTCAATATTTTTAAATCAATTTTAGTTTGTTTAATATTTTTAAATCAATTTTAGTTTGTTTAATATTTTTAAATCAATTTTAGTTTGTTAAATATTTTTAAATCAATTTTAGTTTGTTCAATATTTTTAAATCAATTTTAGTTTGATCAATATTTTTAGATCAATTTTAGTTTGTTCAATATTTTTAAATCAATTTTAGTTTGTTCAATATTTTTAAATCAATTTTAGTTTGTTTAATATTTTTAAATCAATTTTAGTTTGTTCAATAATTTTAAATCAATTTTAGTTTGTTTAATATTTTTAAATCAATTTTAGTTTGTTCAATATTTTTAAATCAATTTTAGTTTGTTTAATATTTTTGAATCAATTTTAGGTTGTTCAATATTTTTAAATCAATTTTAGTTCGTTCAATATTTTTAAATCAATTTTAGTTTGTTTAATATTTTTAAATCAATTTTAGTTTGTTTAATATTTTTAAATCAATTTTAGTTTGTTCAATATTTTTAAATCAATTTTAGTTTGTTTAATATTTTTAAATCAATTTTAGTTTGTTCAATATTTTTAAATCAATTTTAGTTTGTTCAATATTTTTAAATCAATTTTAGTTTGTTCAATATTTTTAAATCAATTTTAAATTGTTTAATATTTTTAAATCAATTTTAGTTTGTTCAATATTTTTAAATCAATTTTAGTTTGTTTAATATTTTTAAATCAATTTTAGTTTGTTCAATATTTTTAAATCAATTTTAGTTTGTTCAATATTTTTAAATCAATTTTAGTTTGTTCAATATTTTTAAATCAATTTTAGTTTGTTCAATATTTTTAAATCAATTTTAGTTTGTTCAATATTTTTAAATCAATTTTAGTTTGTTTAATATTTTTAAAACAATTTTAGTTTGTTCAATATTTTTAAATCAATTTTAGTTTGTTTAATATTTTTAAATCAATTTTAGTTTGTTCAATATTTTTAAATCAATTTTAGTTTGTTCAATATTTTTAAATCAATTTTAGTTTGTTTAATATTTTTAAATCAATTTTAGTTTGTTCAATATTTTTAAATCAATTTTAGTTTGTTCAATATTTTTAAATCAATTTTAGTTTGTTCAATATTTTTAAATCAATTTTAGTTTGTTCAATATTTTTAAATCAATTTTAGTTTGTTCAATATTTTTAAATCAATTTTAGTTTGTTCAATATTTTTAAATCAATTTTAGTTTGTTCAATATTTTTAAATCAATTTTAGTTTGTTCAATATTTTTAAATCAATTTTAGTTTGTTCAATATTTTTAAATCAATTTTAGTTTGTTCAATATTTTTAAATCAATTTTAGTTTGTTCAATATTGTGCAAAAACAGACTAAAAATTCATTATGATCATAGAATATACAGTTTCTGAAGTTCATAATGTTCAGAAGAATCCCAGAATTTTACTCTGAATTTTATCATGAAATGTCTAATAAGTGCCATGATCAGAGCTCTGCTCATAGTAAAATTCATAATGAAAATTCTATGGTTCAGGACTGAATTTTAATGACGCTCAGATCCGGGATGCCCATTTTGCTTAAAAAGTCTTGCATGTATTTGCACTATTTGAAGGTTGAATCTCAAGCTTTTTATGACACGATTTTGGGAATCATTCGCTCACAATTATCCACTTATTTTTTACTGCGCTAGTTTTTCCTCTAAACGCTACTATATTCAGTTAAATTCCGTACTAATTTCTAATAACTTCCACTTATTTCCACCAAATTCTCCACTAATTTCCGCTGTAATTTCAACTAAATTTTTCTCCACTAAATCCGACTAAATTCGACGTCATTAACTATTTTTTAACAAAACTTCAAAAAACTGACTGAAAAAAAATTTTTTCCTGGACAATTTATGACCGCCCAGAGGCATCTACAAGCATCGCATGAATGAACAGAGATTGTTTTTTCCAGCGAAATTAGTTTTGCAGTTGATTTTTTGGCATTAGAAGTTATAAATTCCAAAAAAGCCTGACAATTGCAAGATATTTGTTATTAATAATACCAAAATTTTTCTCCACTAAGTCCGACTAAATTCCACTTCATTAACTAAACTCTTCTGGTTGGCTTGAATTCGGTTTCAGGTAAGAGCTCAATATTATTTTTTTACCTTCTGGGTAATTTTCTGAGAAGGAGAACCAGTTAATCTGTCTGTACACTCCCAGAATCAAATCATAGAATGCCTGGAAGTCTTCTACGTGAGGTATCCGGTCGTTCTTTCCAGAGTGTTTGTAAAAGCCCATCGTACAGAAATTAGAGCTGAAAATTCAAATATGTTTCCATTTCACTTTCATTTTGATTATTTTTCTTTTAGCGAAAGTGTAGAATATAGTTAGTTATTCTTCTTAATTTGATCATGATTCGTGAAATACTTAGTAAGAAATGGGTTTGATCATAATTTAAACGCTAATTTATACTAATTACAAAGTCTTAGTGCAATTACAAATTTGTAAACAGAAATATCAGTTACCGATTGTAATAATGAAACAAGAATTCATCGACGAACGACAGGGTTGACGATGTGCGTGATAACTCACCTTCGATACCCGGGCCGAGATTTCAACACTATTTCAGCCCTCTTATTATCGGGGAGCAGGGTGTAGTCCGTTTCCCATTCCTGTTTATCGGGAAGAGTGTAAGAGTGTAATTTTCAAAAATTTACACTGTATTTACACTCCTTCCTCCACCCTTTTTACGGTCTTTGCAAAGAGTGTAATTTTGGGGTGGAATGATAAGAGATTACCCTCTTTTTCGACCATTATGCTAAGTACCAATTTTTTTAACACTCTTACACCCTTGTTAATTATAGAGTGTAAATTATGATGAATGGTGAAAAATTACACCTTTTTCACCGTTTTAACTTGTACGTTTTTCTTTTTACACTCTTACACCGTTGTTGTTCATACATTGGTGTACACAAAAGAGTCAAATGAGAGCACGGTTTTTTTGAACGACGAGCTAGACCAAATGTGTTTGGAGTACTGAAAACCTCCTACAAAGACAAACTATGGGTATGAGTTTTCAATTGATTTGAACAATTCTTCGACCAGATGAATTTTTAAAAAATATATTTTTTCGATTAATTTGTTACAAAACAACGAGAAAACGATTTTTTCTAGACAATCTAACCCTAAATTTAATGAAATCTTTCAGAGACAAAATTTTGGGTTTCAACTTCAAAAAATCCTGGTAATTGAGGACCCTCTTGCATAGTGGAATCCCTAACTCAAGTTTCTTTTGATATGAAACACTCCGATGGAAGTTTAATTGACCCGATCGAAATAAGCTATGTATGAAAAATATAAATCGCTTATATGTAATTTTTAACCAACGAAATTACAATTTATTTTTACTGTGCAAGCTACATCTGAACGGCTGTCACTTTTGAAAGCAAAACAAATGGCGGAACCTAAACACCATTATTGGTTTGATATGAAGAGATCTTTATCATTTTGAATAAAGGCTGTATTCGATAAGTATTTATTCCGCAATTAATCGTACATAATTAAGCAAGTATCCAAAAAATACAATAAAAAGGATTCAAGCCTCTTTTGTCCACAAATCAATAACAAACAGAAAAAGTTGATGTTGGATATGACTATTTGCAGACACCTTTTGGACAATTGAAGGTCATTTCCTGTACACAGAATATGACAGTTCAAATATAGAAACTTTTGTTTGATCGTTCTTTTGTAATTTCACCTAACAACTGCAATCGGAAACATTTTCCGCCGCCCAATTTTCATTTTTTTAGTGAAAAGACTCTAACCATTGCTGCTTACGACTGTCAACAATCTTATTTAATTGGTCCAAAAATTACCAAATTTTACCAAATATGCTAAAAACTGACAGAAAAAAATTATCAATTATCTCCTTGACCATTTATGGACAACCAGAGGCACCTACAAACGTCACATGAAAAAATAAATGAGGTTGTTTCCATTGAATTAACTTGCGAAGTTGATTTTTTTGGTATTCGAAGTCATAAAATTTTCAACAAGACCTCGGAAAATTTCAAAAAAATTCTTATTAATGCTTTCAAACTTGAACAATTCTCAAAAAAGTAGATTACAACGCACTCAGAACTCTTTTTCGAACCAAAAATTAAATGCTTCGCAAAAATTATGCAATTACTACATACTGGAGACTACTGTTGGACACTTGACGGTCTTTTTCTGTAGACGGAGAATGACAATTTAAACTTAAAAGCATTGGTTTGAGCTTTTTCTGTATTTAACCTTAAAAATCGCAATTAATACAATAATCAATACAATCGCTTTTAAGCCCCGTTTTGGGTTATTCAGTGCAAGAACACAAACACTTCTTGCTATGAGTGCAGACAGTTTTAATCAAATGGCCAAAAAGCCCAAAAGAGACCAAATCTAGACCAAATCTATAAAAAACTGACTGAAAAAGAATAATTCATTGACAATTGGTTGACGCCCAGTGGCAACTACAAGCCTCACATGAATAATATTTTTCAACATAATTTAGTGGGAACAAAATTTTTCAACATAATTTAGTGGGTTTTTTGGCCTTAGAAATTATATGAACTTCAACAAAGTCTCGAAAAAAGCATGAAACTTGGTTGCAAGAAACCCAAAAGTTAAAAATTCTAAAAAAGGTATATTGAAACGGTCTCAAATCTCATTTTGAGCTCGAAACTCCTCGCTCGAGAAAAATAGGTAGAAATTAGCTACCGAAGACTTACTGTAGTACAATTGAAGGTCATTTTTTGTATAGAGAAAAAGACAGTTTAAACTTAGAAACATGGTTTTCAGAATTTTATGTACGTTAACCTTAACACGCGCAACCAAAATAAGTTGCCAAAGACAATTTTTAAATGTCTAGGGATATGACACAAGCATATCTTTTTATTGCCAAGAGTATAATTTCATTGGGCAAAAAAGCCCAAGAAATACTGAACTTCGACCAAATCCACAAAAATCTGACTGGATAAAAATAACTCAGTGACTGCTTGTTGACGACCAGATACATTTACAAGCATCACATGAACAAACGAAAAATTATTTTTTCCGAGAAAAACCAGTGGGAAATTGATTGATTGGCATTAAAATTCAAAAAAATCTCATCTTAAATAACACCGAAAAATTCAAAAAACTTGTTTGTAATGAACACAAAATTGAACAATTCTCATTAAAAAATCTCATCTTAAATAACACCGAAAAATTCAAAAACTTGTTTGTAATGAACACAAAATTGAACAATTCTCATAAAAGTACAATAAAACCGACTCAAATTTCCTTTTGGAGCTACAAAATAAATCCCTTACCAAAAATTCTTTGGTTATCAGCTAACGGAGACTTTTGTAGGCCGATTGGAGTTTTTTTTTCTGTAGACAGGAAATGAGAATTTAAACTTAGAGATGTGTGCTTCAGCGTTTTTCTGTACTTTTATCTTAACAACCGCAACCAAAATTAGTTTTCAAAGCCTATAATTGGTTATTGAGTGAAGTGATGGACATTTTTGCTGTTTTGTGTACCAACAGCCTTATTTATTGGTCATAAAAGCCCGGGAAGGAATTCATTGACAATATGTGCACTCCCAGTGTCAAGTATAAGCTTCTTATGAATAAACAAAAGATGCTTTTTCAATGAAAATTTAGCAAGAAATTGATTTCTTTGGTATAAAAGCCACGTTTTTTAAATAAGTCCAAAAAAGCAGGAAACTAGGTGGAAAGAAACCAAAAAATTGAACAAATCTCAAAAAGATACATTAAAACAATAACAACGGAAAAATTATTGTTTTCTCACATTGGAACGCTTTTCCACAGCACCATTTAATCTTTTTTTACCAAACAAACCCATTTGATCAGATCTGGCTGACGTTTATATTTTTACGGTTTTCTGTAACTGGAAAACAGAATACAGATTCAAAGCAAACATTCTTCCATATTCTGATTGATTTGCAAAAACGGATTTTCTTTTTTTTTTAAAAAAAAAACAAAAGTCTCCACACCACAAAATAAATGACAGTTTTGGTTCTCCATCAGAGAAATTAGGTACCCAATGACAAAACTCTACAGAAAACAAAACTATGCAAATTTTTATTTTAACTTTGAGTTGTTTTTTTTTGCGTGAGTTTCTGATGACACAAAATTAGGCTTCTGACCATTAAAGAGAAATATTTTCACATTTACTATAACGCTTTTTACAACCAAGGCTCAAAAATGGGTCATAAATGTACAAAAAATAAACAAAAATTTCAGTTAAAAAATATAAAAGGCCGAATGCTTTCATTCCTTTTCCTAAACATTGTCAATTTTGGTAACTTATCTACAGATAGAATAAAGCCAAAATACCCTCAAACTCTCTGAAATCTACCATGCTTAGTTATGGATATTCTCAGTATCACATGATGCGGGAAATCTTTATTAAGGTCAGAAAATTCAAACATCAAACGAGAAAAAGATAAACAAAACAGCTTTCTAATCAATGTTCGTTAACAGAATATAGTTACATAACAAATTATTATATTTTTGTTCCAATTTTTTTTTCAGTGAATTGATCATTATAACATCTTCCTTTTTTGAAGTGTGCAATGAAAAAGCCTACATCAACGTTTCTTTTTAAATATAGTTGTTAGAAAAGCGTAAGCAAGTAGTAATGAAAAAAAATTACAATAACTAATTTTGCAGGGATGTGTTTCTGTTGTATGTATCTCTAGAACGTAATAAAAAAATCTGTGGTGTTGTCATGTTTTTCATCAAAACACGGTTTCAGCCGTTCACGAACTATATCAACAGCAGAAACTTGTATCGAAAGATTTGGAGACAAAAATAGACAAAAATTGAACTTTTACAGCATTTTTAAAGAAGTAATTCTATGGAGTGTTCATACTTATATGTTTGGAACCTGATTTGGAGCTCGAAATCATGGTCGATTAACATCAAACATCAAACACCTTTTGAACTTATACCAAGTTCTAATTTATAGTTTATACCGCAAGAGAATTACTATAGCGGCTAGTTTTTAAGTTTTGGGTGTTAGCCAATGTTCAAGTACGTTCAATTCTGCTCCAGGTGTGTCTCTCAAAAAAAATAAAATGAATATTAGTTTGCTGTAAACTCATTTTTTTAAAAAACAAAATTTTAAAGCCTTCTTCGTGAATTTGACACATAAATTGCACAAATTTGACGCACAAAGTTGTGATAAATAGAATTTTACACTTAAGAATGACAAAACTGAAAAACCTAACTTAAAAAATGTTAAATATTTATGGAAGACATTTATATAGCAGAGAATTATAAATTTGTTTGCCAACCATTATTTATTACTTTTGCCTGCAAAAATTAACAGCGGTGGAGTTCTTTAAAGGTCTGACAACGACAACAACGCCCATTTCCAAAATCTTGTCCCAAACTGTGCAGAAAACAAGAAATGTGGCCTTCTTCTGGCTGCAAAAGCCCACAAATACTCAATTCTGATGTATATATATATATATATATATATATATATATATATATAGATGTATATATATATATATATATATATATATATATATACATATAGAAACGTTTATATATACATATGGAAAAATTATGATAAAATATATGATTATGAGCATGTATATATATATATATATATATATATATATATATATATATATATATATATATAAAATATATATATATATATATATAATATATATATATATATATATGTATATATATATATATATATATATATATATATATATATATATTAAGCCAAAGCAACAAAAAATCGATCAAGAAGCATTTTTTATAAGATACCAAGAAATTAATGCGTTTGGCATCCCTTTTAGATCAAAAACGTATTTTTTTCCAATCCGAAATGAAAAAGACTTAAGACGTGGTAGTAATTAAGAGAATTATATTCGAAGTCCTCAGAAGGTTCCTAGTTAGACAGTTCTTTCCCCTGAGTTCAAATTTATATTTTTTGACCAGAAACTACTCCCGTTGCAGAATGTCGAGCATTGTTTGTGGGTCTAAAAATCCATATTCTATTTCGAACAGAACACTCGTTCTCCATGGCACTTGATGGAAATGCACCTTTTTTTTCTTTTGTGTTCTTACGACCTGCCATTGGCTGTTGGTTTCGTATTAAACATATTCATAGTGTTCATAGGCCTTCCTATATGCATTTTTGCAAAATGGGCATATCTCGGAGACCATTTTCTCAAAACGCTTGCTAATCGATTGACTGGCCTTGGCGATAGTTACAGACACTTGTTTTATGTCTCCAAAAACAATAGTCGCAAATATGACAGGTAACCAAAAACCATAAAATTGGTTTTTATGGTTTCAAAATAGGTACATCTGTAGGATATTCAAAGTACTACCTTAAAATTTGCGGTCTCTTCTTGCTTGATTTTGCATTAAGATATACTAGCATCAGAAAAAATTTGCTCCCCTATTCTCAAGCCTAAGAATGAGCCAAGTTCCTTTTAAACATCAATTTGGGTCTAAACTTGGGTTTAACGAACCTTTTTTTGAGCACTTTTTACAGGTTGTGACAGTGCCCTGGCCCGATGTACCCAACGCTTTTACCCGTTCTTAAAAAGTTAATACTTTCAAACGGACGAGTTGACGTTGTTTCTTAGAAATTTTCAGTAGTTAGAAATGGTAAATAATGATTCCGTAGGATATTTTTTTGGCGTCCAACGGTCTAAATTCCCTAAAATCAGTATTTGTTAGATCGGGTTACGATCGAGACGCGTTTTCAGTCTGAAATTGGAATTAAATTGGTGAAATGCTAAGCAAATTGGTATTCCGACTTCGATTAGGTGTATCCGATTGTTTTGAAGTGCTGTCTATATGCAATGGAATTCTAATACATTATTTTTTAGAACTTTTGTGAGCTCATTTGTCATTTGGTGTCTTTCTGACTCATGTGGTACCGGTTTGCAAACTTGGTATGGTGTTGTTGAATTTTATGTCAACAGTATCTAGATAACAACCGTTTTAACTACTTTTTTGTTCTTAACATACTTGATTTTTTTTAACGAACTGCAAACTTAGTTGGCTGAAACAACCAATTTTGCTAAATTTAACGCACTCAAGGATGCACCCATGTACCATACTTGTGTTGATCAAGTCATTACTACCTATTTATATGTCACTATGTGCAGAAAAAACAGATCAAATAAGTTTTTTGCTGTCCATCTCCCAATTTTTGACTTTAGTAATCAAAGAACGGTTCTTTCATTATATATGGTCAAATTCCTGAAAATAGTCTGGTTCGTCCCTATCGTTCTCTCATTCAACTCGGTCGTCTGTCTTCTGTTTTCATATATGTGTAATGTGTGATGTTATAATATGTTGATTTCAGAAGTCTTGGATGAGTGTTAAAAAGTGCGTTCAGCAGAGTTTCTTGAGTTCACCACACTTTTTTGCGTTCATGTCCAGAGGTTCGTGCGTTCATGTTTAGACGTTCGTGCGTTCAGCAGACCTTCTTCCGTTCATCAGACTATTCGTGCGTACATGATCAGATTTTCGCGCGTTCAACAGACTGTTCGTTCGTTCAAGATCAGACTTTTGTGCTTTCATTAGACTTTTCGTGCGTTCATGACCAGACTTTCGTGCGTTTGTTATACTATTCGTGCGATCGTGATCAGACTTTCGTGCGTTTTTCCGTGTTTCCAGACTATGTAATTTTGAACGCCCGTCGTGCGTTCATCTGAACGCCCGTCTGGACATAAAAAGTTTTTGTCTGGGACCGAAACCTGGGTCGCCAAAAACGAACCGAATAAGAATAAAAAGTAATCGACACCATTTTCCAAGAATCTTTCCTATTGCAAGATTTTGCATTGGTCTTGAGTAGTTATTGTGTTCAAACAATGCAAATTATACGAAGTTTTATAAGATTGCCATCTTGTCACAACAATCAATTTCTCCACTGGGTTAAGTTGTTAACGCTAAGAATTATTTATGATAAAAAAGTAACACTTGCTATGAAAGCGGTGAAAAGATGTAAGAATTGAAATTTTTAGCGCTGAATGCGGTGAAAAAAAGAAGTCACCGCAATGAACTGCAAATCTTACAAAAAATTCAACACTAAAAATCACTAAGTTTTTTGCGGTGAATTTTTGCAAGATTCGCGATTTATAGCGTCAAAATTTTTTTTCACTGCTTCCCGTTGGTAGCGAACTATTATTTTTTTTCACCGCTTAAGCGTTGAAAATTAAAAAAATCATCACTAAAACCGCAAATTTTAAAAAGCTTCACCGCATTTGTTTTTCATAACGTTCATTTAATCTGATTTAATTTTACATGAAAAAATTTTGCAGTAAATAACATGTGGAGCAGTGGAATGAGAAGTTTTTGACATTCAGGAGGTGAGAGTTGCGAAACCCCGTGCGGTTGTTTCTTTTTTGTAAGAATTCGGGTGAATGCGGTGAAAATAAAAATTCCACCGCTATAAATTGTTTACAAAAATTCAACGCTTTCACCGCATTCATCGCAAAAAGATGCGAGCGCTTAGCGCTGAAAATTAATTTTTATCACCGCTAGTCGCCGCAATTCTTACATTATTTTTTCGACAAAACCTTATCCCGGGCACAAATCGGAGTCTCGTTAAAGCAGGGCTTAAGGGTGAAAAATTCAATATTAATCTAAAGTACTTAGCCATCCATTCATTTCACTCGATTTTGAACAAAAAAATTGAAATAGATGAGTGACAATTTTTTCATAGTATATGAGAATGGCTTTTTTGAGATTTTGACTTAATTTGATAAAATTATGTATTTAATTATCAATTGAAACAGTTACTTGTTTGAAGAACAAGCAGCGATCTCAAAGCAAATTTTTGTCTATCCATTTGTCCGAACTTTATATTTCGCTGTATTATTTTATTATTTATTTTTCATGAATTTTTGTTTCCTTAAGTTAATTTTAAAATTGCCATTAGACGGAAATGTTCTCTTCTTATTGCTTAATTACTGACAGAATTTTTTTTGCGTGTAGATGAGGCTTAATGAAGATATATTACACATTTTGTTATCAGCTAATAGTTTTCATGACTTCAAAACTTTGTTTGTTTAAAATGGTTTTTGAAATTTGAGCTTCAATTTGTAGTCTTATGACTAAGGGTTACTAATAACATGTCCAATTTGCGTCCTTTGCAGCTATAAGTCAATCTATTTAGTTTTTATTTGAAATCGTATTGTTTTTACGACTTTTAGAAATTTTTGGTTTTTTCAAAAAAAACGGGGCTTTATAAGCTTCTTTATCTTATTTTTGTCGAATTGTAGCTCACTTTCAGCAAGAAGTCGCATAATTTGTCTAGAAGATAAGATTGTAGCCGTCACTGCTTTACTTTTAAGAACTGGATTTTGGGCTTTGAGACAAAATGTTTGCAGAACAAGCAGCAATTTCAAGGCAAATTTTTGTCTATCCATACGTCCGAACTTTTATTTCGCTGTATTTTTTATTATTGATTTTTCTTCGAATTTTTGTTTCCTTAAGTTAATTTTAAAAACAATATGGGACGGATATGTTCTCTTCCTTTTGATCAATTACTGACAGAAAAATTTCACGTGTAGATGAGGCCTAATGAAGATATATTACACATTCAGTTATCAGCTAATAGTTTTCATGACTTCAAAACTTTGTTTCTTTAAAAATTTTTTGAAAATTGAGCTTCAGTTTGTAGTCTTATGACTAAGTGTCACTAATAACATGTCAAATTTGCGTCCTCTGCAGCTATCTGTTTCTAAAAAAAACGGGGCTTTATTAGCATCTTTATCTTATTTTTGTCGAACTGTAGCTCACTTTCAGCAAAAGTTGCATAATTTGTCTAGAAGATAAGATTGTGGCCGTCACTGCGTTACTTTTAAGAAATGGTTTTTGGGCTTGGAAATAAAATTGTTTCAATTTTTTGTGTTTGTATGTTTTTCCATTTTTTCTTAAAGAAACTTTTGTACTTGCCGTTTTCTTAAAATTATTACGTTAATGAATGCACATCACAACAGTGGGATTGACAAAAGGCACAGTTGAACATGTTTTTGGTTCTTTGTTAATAGGTCATGGTCTTGACGGCTTGCACAAAGTTTTCTCGCAAAATTAATCTAATTTTTTTATCTTTGCGTATAATTCACGTTTTTTGTTGTGGTATGATGTATTCTGGACAACAGCATGTCTCAGTTTTTCTATGGAGGGGAAAATAAACATATTTAAATGTTTAACTCCATAGCTAATAGTTTTCATGGCTTTGCAATTTTTTGCTTTAAAAAATATTGGTGGTTTTCGAACACTGCAGCTTTTCGGCTTTAATTTTCTTGTCTTGTAGCTTAGTTTAATTAATGGCCAATTGCATCTTTTCTGGTTAACCAACATTTTGATTAAAAAGAGCGGTCACATGCTAAAATAATGCTTTTCTGGCTTTTATTCTACGAGCCTTCATAATTTTTTTTGTGATTTAGGAACATCTGCTCAAAGCTGAGTTTAGTTGTTGTTGTCGTATCACATTAGCAAACCAAACACCACTCACATTGGTCTTGGCTTCCCAATTATACACGTGCAACTTTAGTTGAGTCAACAGGTTAGGATTTTAATGGCTTGGATACAGATTCTTGGCCTATATTTTATGAATTTTTCATTATTTACAGTGTTTGTTACCTTAGATTGGTCTTAAGCCATATTCTGGATAAGCAGAGGTTTTAATGGCCTCTTCTGGAGTTAACAATGAGTTTCCAATGATTTTAATCGATACATAATGTTTTTTATAACTTTTTTTGTTAAATATTTAGTTATTTTTGCGTTTTTTTTAACGTTTAACGTTTGTTTTTTTTAACTTTTCCACGTTTGTTCTGTTTTTCTCTACCTGTTACTTTGTCTCATTAACGATAGGTCCCATATCTTTTTTAATGAAGTACACGTTAGTTTGTTCAATTTTAGATTTGTGTGATGCTAATTTGACTTCAATAAGTTAAAGATGTCACTTGTAATTAATGTTTGATTTTGTTAATTCTTGTGTTGTTTGTATTGCATCGTACAATTGTTAATGGCATATCTTATCGTCTCTCTAAGAATGCCTGTTTTAGTTGCGCAAACGAAATATTTTAGGCAAACCTTTAAGCAAGTTTGTATGCACAATTTTTTTTGAGATCAATATTAACTTTGAAAGTTTTTCTATCTCGTGCTCTTCTAGAAAGCATTTAAGAACGAGAAATTGGATGAGCGCGCGGTCGGAATTTTGTGTGCGAAAGCACATCCTTACTGCCAATCTTCCTTTTTCTGTTGATCTTCAATTTATTTCCCAGCACACCACAAAATTTGTGTCATATTGCGACAATGTCAGCAAAGGATTGTGTTTTATCTATAAAATTATTTACGATTATACTCATTCTAAAATGGGAAACTCTATACTAATTGAAAGATCTAATTTCTCTTTAGTTTTAAGTTGCTGACGTTGTAACGAAGAGCATATTTTGTAAGAAAAGACCTCTATATGTATACCAGTTCAATCCAATATAAGAAACAAATCGAAGACAAAGATATAGTTTCTAAGACCTGCTTATGCAAAAAAAACTTAAACATTCGTTGGGTTTGCGTTTTGTGCTCACGACTTGACATTCCATAAGCTGGGATTCGTAACAATTGAATTAAAGCTCAAACATTTCGTAGCTACATGACAGAGTAACAATTAACTTACGGCTCAAGAAAAACTTTCAATACAAGACACAGTACCATTTACTGCTCAAGAATGCTATAAAACGCAAGACACAGTAACGCGTTACTTACTGCTAAAGAGATTTTTTTCGATATTTAATGATGTATAGGAATAAAACTGTTTGCTAAGGCTAAAACTGTTGAGTATGTTGGTTTGCTAGTGTTATTTTTCCCTTTTTCTTCACTTCACGTGTTTGTGACTATAATAGTAACTATAACTAAAAACCCGGGACTATTACAATGACTAATGATCAACAAACAAAAAATTTTTCCCTATCTCAGTTTTTATGCCGATATATTTTCCTACGCCTTCTGTGAAAGCTCACCTTCAACAAAAAGAATGGTTACAAGTTTGCCTACCTGTTTTTGCGGGATCCTAACAATTGAATTGCAGCTCAAATAATTCGGTGATACAGGGCACTGTAACAAATAATATACTGCTCAATAGTAACTTTCAAAACAAGACATAGTAATTATTTACTCCTCGAGAATGTTTTATAACAGAAGACACAGTACTCAATTATTTTCTGCTCAAGAAAACTTTATTTTTTCCATTATTTTGTTGATTTATAGGAAAAAAGCCGGTGGCTTATACCGTTGAGTCTGTTGGGTTGCTGTGTTAATTCCCCTTTTTTCTGCACATCACCTGACTATGACTGTACTGGTAACTATAGCCAATAGTAGTACGATTAAAATGACTACGGAATAACTTTTACGAAAGAATTTTCCTATCTCTGTTTTTTTATGCTGTTGCATTTTCCTAAGTATGCAGTTGAATTTGCCCACGCAAGATGTTAAAGCTCAGCTTTAACATCACTGGCCCTGTTTTCCTAAGTGAAAACCTCTTCGTCAATTGGTAGTACTGAAGCGAGTTCCAAAACAGGCCTCCTGTAGACTCCTTATTTCGCTAAAAACTGTTGCTAATCAAATTTCTCCATCAGAACTTTCGATGGTTTTAGCAAAATGACCACATTTGTAATACCCTCGTTTGTTACTATCTTCAACCAACTAAACGAAATGAACTTGGCTTAGGTTTCTGTCTGATTCGCATTTCCATTTTTTAATGTTCAGAAATGGCCGATACCCCTTTTGGATTCTGTTCCAGATGAGAATCAAGTACTTTTTTGTCATAAGAGTTTCCGATGATTGATGAAACCTCTGTGATTGGTAAATATGGTAGACAAAGGTTTCTGTTACCATGCAGGAAGTGGTTTGGGGTAACAACCTCTAAATTATATACGTCAGAATTGACTGGTGTCTATAGCCTTGTGTCAATGCTTTCTTAACAAGACACATTTTGGTTGAGAGAACATTTACCGTAACTGATAGGTTTCCCAACACAACATATATTTCTTTCTTGCAACTTCTGACCATTCGCTCCCAGACACCTACAAAGTGAGGTGCTGCTGACGGGTTGAACTTCCATTTGTCTGCTTGTTGAATTATATGTTCTTCAATTCTTTCTTTGTTCCATGCTGAGACATACCCTTTGTACTCTAGATCTGCTCCCAATAAAGTTCATCACTGATTATTGTCATCGGTTTTTCTCTTCTAGCTATCAACAGCATAACTACGTTCAGGCTGTAATCAGTATCCAGCTTTGGGACTGCATCTATATGCAAGATTCGTAATGTTATCCATTTGAAAAAAACAACATCCTCGTTTTTCAATTCTGTGCCAAATTTTTACGTAAAAGGCCGCAATAATCATCTGCCACGTCTGCAGAAGCTGTTGAAGTATCCAGCTTTTCAGTAGATAGCTCTGCCATTACAGGAGTCCTTGTTTTGGCTCTCCATCTTTGGCACGTGTAACATATATTCTTCATTGAACGTTAGGCATTTCTGTCGCCAATAATCCAGAATCAACTAAAGTTTCTGACATGTTCAGTCTCTTCATGATTATTAATCTTGTGCTTGTTAAGCAAGAGTTTTTCGATAAAGTGATGTTTCCGATGAAACAGTATTGGAGGCTTTGCATTGAAGTCTAAGTAACTTTTGCCTTTTCTTCCTCTAGCACGAACAAGTCTCTTTTTGTCACGTATGGGTTAAAACTGCAAAATTGCTGCTTTTTGGAATTTTTTCCAGTATAAAAGGATTTCATTTCTTCAGCAAACTGTTCTTGCTGTCGTAGCTTGAAGATTGTAGCTTTGGCATTTTCCTTTTCCTCAATGCCAAATTTTTCGTTGTTGGTTTTGTTCTGCTCAATTTTTGGTGCACATATCCCATTGTTTCTACCATTTGAAATTGCTGAGTCGTTCCCGCTGAAGTGGGTTTGTTCTCTTTGTCTGAGTCGAAGACGAGTTTGATTAGATCAGGCCATTTGTTTTCTCGTTGCCTTAACCAGGCTGGCCTGCCCAGTGAGCCACTAGCTTCTCATAAGTTCCTCAACATTAGTCTCTCTTGTGGTAATATCTACCGGGATGTGAATTCTACTCATTTGTTTCATCTGTGAAACATCAATTGTGTCCAGTATCTCAGCCCTTCAAATAACCAAAAACACTAGTTGTTAGTGATGAGAGCTGTGTATCCATTGCAGAACAGCATTGGAGTCTGTCCAATAGTTAAAACTTTGAATTGTTGATTCGTGTTCGTTAACTATCTGTTTTTTCGGTCTCGCTGCCATGAGTTCCGCTTGTAGATCCAAGCGTGGTATCGAAAAGTGTGGCATTGGTTTTCCTCTGCATTTTCCGACTATAAATGATATGTCTGCTGAAAACTCCTGGGACTGCGAGCTTAGATGAACTACTGCGCAAATTGTGTATTCCGATGCGTTAGTAATGACATGAAGTTCCAACTATTCCGTTCAGGACTTTGCACTTGCAGAAACCTTTATTCAATTTCTGCGGTTAGGGCTATTGGTCCTCCTCGAAATCAGAATTTTTGATCAATCCGCGTAGTAGATTGGGTCCGGCTAACTTGTCATTTAGGCATATATCTTTGCATTTTGCTGCAGCGTTGCAAACAAGTCGAACTTTACCAGATTCGTTTGGTTTTTTTTGCGATGTGTTTTTTTTTGCAGTGAGAGTTAGGTATCCTTTGCAGTACAGTAGTTGAGTCCGATTTGAAGTCGCAACAGTGTATCTTCAATTCGTTCTCCTTGAGAATCCGATTTTTTAATCCCACCTCCAAGAACCTTTATGCATTTCCAAAGGTGGTATTGGAAAATGCTAAGTAGGAAAAGTTTTCTCTAGGCCGAGAATGTAAATAGGCCATGGCACACCTTTTCACCTTTTGTTTCACTGTATTGAGAATCTTCTATCCATGTTTGTTTCAGCTACAATAGAAATTTGTTCCTTCCATTTTGAGAATTGCGCTACTTCACCGAGTTCCACTTTGTTGTCACAAGGTTGTCCATATTTCGGTACAGATGTTGTTCAAGAGTCGTCTCAAGTGAACGCTGAATTGAAGCAAATAATCCAATCGGGTCAAACACTGAACATATCATCGACAAGATCTTCCCTTGAAATATGGAAGTTTCAAATTCTTTGTTACCTCTACAGACATGCACACGTACGTCAGTAACATTTCATTGGAACCCGAGCACAGTATGTCCCTCTGTATTTGATTCGAAGTCAACTTGCTTTGCTTTGCAGCTTGATTTGAAGTCTTCCGGTATACTGGCTTTTACTTAGTCAATGTTGCTGATCGGCATTTTCAACTCAGATCCTTGTTCTCAGAGAAGAGGTCATAGCTGATTGAAAACATCGATAGCTTCCTCCGGTGTTTCTACTGAATTGATCAAATTGTCAATGAAATATTCCCAATAGGATGGTTGCCATGAGCTAGCGGACATTGATCGCTTTAGGTTGACTTGGTTTCTTCAAGGTTGGAACTCCCACTGAAATTTGATGTCTTCGAAAATCGGTTTTCTCCTATTGTATTATTTCTGTCTTCTTTTTTTTCTTCTTTAAATTTAAAAATTCCTCTGCAGAGAATACTTAATGCATAAAGGACATTTCTCTTAACCAGTTTTCAAGACGAATCAGATCAGGTCTATCTTCCTGGCAATCGTCTGAATAGAAATACTATTTCTCTTTGAGTTTTTCTAGAGCAAGGTGAAGTGTTCCGCTTGATTGTAAATCGCTGTCGTATTTTTTGCTTTAAACTTAATGAAATTGTTATCGTCGTTGAGTAATTAGTTATGGCTTGTGAATCATGAGCTTTTAATAGGCTGCTGTTTACGTAACGTCTAAACCTGGAGGTCATTAATCAAATGAGGACGGCGAAACTTCCGTTGTAGTAGTGACTGAACTTGAATGTAGACTGACACACGAAAAACCCGTACCCGTTTTAGTTGACTTGGTTCTGCCACTCAACAGCCATTTCAAGTGGCTCATCTTCTCTGGGTCAGGCAATATACGTCAATTGACGGTAGCAACAAATATATTTGACTACTCTGCCAATTCAAGTAGATTGCCATAGAAAGGTTTTACTTTAATTTTAGGTAGGTGACTGCTGCTACTGGGTTTATCGTGCACAAGGTTTTGCTGACATTGGGTTAAACCGTAACGCTCTCTGCTTGATGATCGTGGTTGCGTGACTAATCGCCATCAAATTTTATTCGTGAATATGCGTTTTCTTGTTTTCGTTTGAACGATAGCTTTTTTGGTTTTATTTTTTTTCAAGTTTTTCCGATCGGTAGAGCCATGTGGATACATCTCTGATTCCAGTCTGAATGAGGATTGACTGCCTATGCTCGGGGCAGCATCATGTTCTTAGTCTAATTTCTTTCTGAAAATGGCTTGATTTCGGTACTCTAAATTTAGTGACCATTCTCTTCGAAAGTTTGCGGCTTTAGCTCAAATTCTTATTTTTCCATTCGCATTCCATTTTCTTCAAAAAAAAGCTTGTACAAAAACTTTTTCTCCTATGCTAAATTTTTTTAATATATTTTTAACCTCTTGCTTGAGATTCTTGAGTCGTTGTCTCCGTTTTTGTTACCATTCCCCGCTGAGAGACAACACTTTTGTTCTACTGGCTGTGAAAAAACTCCAGGTGGTTCTTCTCCATTAATCGATAGAACTCAGCTGCTTCCCTGATTTGAAATATTTTTCTGTTCGTGGATATATGGAAAACAAAGGGCGTTTAAGTTGTTGAAAAATTGTTTCCTGCTTCATGCATGCGGAATGAATTCAAATCACTTTGTTTTTCAAGAAGTCATTGACAGCGGTTGTCAGTCTCTTGTAGCCGTTGATAGACTGCTTTGAGGTTGCGGGGCCTATCTTTTTTCTCATTAGTATCTTCGCTTCTTCTGTTTTTGTAGCAGCTGCTCTGAGCATGTCTTAACCTACTTATCCAGGTTGCTGTGACTCCGTGAACGAGTAACTTTGTTTCGTAAGTTTGGCTGCCATTTTATTGTTTACTGATAACCAACCACGTTGTGAATTTAATTTTTAGTTCTCCTGATCAATTGGACAGCACTTTGTATTCCAATTTCCGGGTTGGCGGAGCAAATGTAACGGCTTCTCTTCCAATCGGTTGCGACGAGGAAAGCTTCACACCACCCAGTTCCTTTTAGCGGTTCAAACTCTGTCCAGATGTTTCGTTTTTGTAGTTTGCTTTGGTAACTGTATATCCGCTATATTCTTACCGTTACATTGCAGTTTCGATTGATGGCTATAAAATTAACCTTATGTTTTGTTTGCCTCTTGTATTCACAGGTTGAAATTCCAGATGCTGGGATTCGTAACAGTTGAGCTAAAGCTTTAATATTTTGCATATACATGACAGAGTAACAAAAAATTTACGGCTCAAGAATAACTTTCAATACAAGACACAATAACAATTTACTGCTCGTGAATGTTATAAAACACAAGACACAGTAACGCGTTACTTACTGCTAAAGAGAGTTTTTTTTCGATTTTTAATGTTGTATAGGAAAAATTTTGTTTGCTAAGGCTAAAACTGTTGAGTATGTTGGTTTGCTAGTGTTAATTTTCCCTTTTTCTTCACATCACGTGGTTATGACTGTACTAGTACTTATAACTAAAACTGGGACTAATACGATGACTAATGCACATCTAATACAAAAAAGTTTTCCCTATCTCAGTTTCTATGCAGATCTATTTTCCTACACATGCTGTGAAAGCTCAGCTTCAACAAAAAGAATGGTTATAAATTTGCATACCTGTATTTTGCGCATAGTCTGGCCGTTGGGTTGGAACTTCTGGTGTCTGAAAGAATGTACAGATTGCTCTCCCACTCTTCTCCACTATCGAGGGAATACTTGGGCGGCCTTCCTGGGCTAGATCCGGACTCCCCCACCCCAGTTGAGGTTGAGGATGATGAGGATACAGACGAGGCTCCAATCTCAGCCACTGAAAACAAACCAGGAGAGCCCAATTTGTAAAACAATACTAGACAAATAGCTGTTTTTAGCGAGATTTATTTCTACCACTGTTTACCGTGAGACACGTAAACAAAATATCAATCAAGCAGAATTATGAAAAAAGCAGTTGATAAATAATTACAGAAAAGTCGCTCAAATTACAATTTTCCGACTAAAACATATTGCAGTTCAGCATTTATCAAAATCACTTCTTAGAATACAAGTTTGTTCTATTGATTGGGTTTCAAGAGAATATGACCTTGCCGACTAACCAGAAAACAGGGTATCTACTATTGGGTGGGTAGTATCGTCTCAAAAGAGAACTAAGCAATCTTTTCATTATTAACTACTTGCTTTCACGAGCTTAAAGTTAAGACTCTAGTGTATCATGAAAAATTGGTATATATCAGGTCTTTTATTGTGAAGATAAGTAATCTAATCCAGATACTATAAGGTTGCCCAGAACTATAAAATGTTTCTGTGGCACTTGTTTCTTCCATAAAATTCTTATCATCGTGATCTTAGCCTGATATACAAAATACTTTTACAAAACACAAGCATTTTTTGCAAGTTAAAAAGATATTACCATAACCGATAGCAAACACC
>NW_027452526.1:0-23852 GCF_964194025.1 Convolutriloba macropyga | reverse complement strand
AGGAACAAAATTGCAAAGTTGAAAAATGTTTTTTTTTATTTTGGAAAACAATTGTTTTCAGAGTCGTGAAAGCAATCAGCTATCTACTAACATCAATAGATCGGCTCATCTATTCTTGCAAAAAACACCAATGAAACCGGATCAATGTACAGGAAATTTCATACGACTAAAAAAGCAAAGTAAAACCAGCAGTTAACGAAAAAATTTGAAAAAATTCAAATAAATTCTTCGAGAAAATATTTCGAAGCCTTTAAAATCATAATCTATATCTTCAAGAATATTAATATTATCAAGTTTGCCAATTTGTTGAAGCCAATAATGTAAAATGTAAACTGTCAACAACATGATAATGTGACAAAACTAGAAAACGTAAAAAATGGACAAATACCTAAAAATTTTTTTTAAAAAATTTGAAATCTAGTAGTATCAAAGCCAGAAAACCATTTTTTAAGGCGTGAAATTGCAATGAATATTGAGTTTAATTTCAAAAGAAAGAGGAAGCATTCTTTCATTACTGACAATAAGCTACAAATTGACCAAATCAAAAAATAGAGGCAAAAATCAATTAGTCATTATTTACTTGAAATTCAAATACTTTTAAATGTCAAAAGGACCATAGGCTTTCAAGTAAACAACTAGATACAATAATATGGAGCTAATTAGGAAGCCAATTGGAGCTATCATTAATTTGAGCTATCATTAACCAATTGGAGCTGTGGTTTGAAATTTTCGGTAATTTAATTAATGTAGAAAAGATCGAATTTGGTCCAGAACTAGCTCTGATAAAATTGTTTGTTCATTAGGAACAATGATTTATTCGAATGTTATAGATATTGAAAAACTTTTGGTTAAAAAAATCAAACATAGATGCTGCGTTCTTGATAATAAACGAATATAATTATCAAAAAACGGCAAACTTTTAATAACAGAGCGCTCTCAAACGAATTTGAAGTAGAAAAAGCCCGCTTTTTAGTCCAACAAAGATTGTGTTAATTGTGTTTGGTCTGTATTTCCTCTAAATTTAATCAAACTGTACTAAAAAACTTATTTCTTGCTCTTTTTGATGAAAAAGACTCAATTTTGAATTATTTAGCCAGAATTTTCAAAACAAAATATAAAAGTAGCTTACAATTTTTTTTGCTTGTACAAAAAAAAAATCAAAAACATTTTTTAAAAAACTAAGTTTGTTTTTAGCAAAATTGGCGAACTTTTAGTCAAAAGTTCCGGAAAATGTGAATAAAATCTCACCGGAATTCACTCTACTTTCTCAAAGTTCAAAACTCGATAAATCCTATGAAAAACAAAAATTAGAAACATCTTTTTAGTTCCATATTCTACGCTAGGCAAGCTTTCTAATGATTCCAGTCTCAACTCTCTACGATGAATATATCGATCGGCCAAAATTGTCTGAACAAAAAAACCTTTTTCAGTATATAGTTCCTTCCCCCTCAAGAGGGCTTGGAAAAAAATTGGTACAATACAAATCAGGCAATCAGGTTTTCGCAATTTTAGCTTTGTCAATATGTATGGGTATTTGATATATTTTTATAACCAATTATTCAAGGCCAAAATTCTCGGGTCGAACAATCATTAGTTGTGAGCGGATGTTTTTTATAGAAAATTTGCTGAATGAGCGAAATTATGTAATGTTTCCCGATTTGCGCAAAAATTTGAAAGTATTGGTGCTGAAAAAGCCGGAACAAAGTTTTGCATCACAAATCAGCATAACATCAGCACTTGAAACAACACCTTTCATAAAGACTTTCAGCGTTTGTGAAATTTTACAATCCAGCGGATTTAGTGCCTGTCATAGCGTTAGATACGTTTTCAAGAAATGTCTTTCCCTACTTTTAACAAAATTTTATAATAATTATTGTTTAATTTTTTTTCTACTAATTTTTCTATTATAGTTACTAGGATCAATAATACTTAAACACCATGATTATATTTCTCATTTCCATTTTATCATTATTTTACCTGAATGCACCAGCACCATTAACTCGATACAATACTCTATCCTTATTATTTTCTTTGATATTAATTCAAATCCTATGCCATATATAATCTATTATAAATGGTTTACAAAACCAACTAGATCACTCATCTTAATCATAACAAACAATTGACCTCGTTCTGCAACAACATGATCACGTTTTAAGTTGACTATCCCTATCAGCTTGATCTCTAACAAAAACACTTTCATGTTTAACATCGGTAGAAATGACTATTTTATACATAAATAGATTAGGGGGACGATGATCTATATATTCAGTAGATCTACGGCAACTAGTTTCAAGTTTAACCGAATTAAAAAAAGCAATCATACCATAACAAAACAATCTGATATTAACGTCGTTCCCAAAACACAAATAGCATAATCTGATACAATAAACGCAATCTGAAGAAAAGAGTCATGTATATTTAAATGGTCCTACTCCATTTTGGGAATGTTTTGTTTATTATGATTTTTCTGTGTTCATCGTGAATAGATTACTAGATTTACTTTCTATAATCTTACTCTTGTGCATATCAGCATTATAACCACTAGTTGTATCTATTTTAAATCCGTTTTTGGCACAAAATTAATTATTATTATTGCATTGGTTAGTACATTGGTTAGTACTTTGATTATTACATTGCCTTTTAAGATAATAAATATGAAAACTATGAAAATGATTGACAATATTATATTATGAGAACTACAAGGCAACACGGTGCCCTAACTAAAACTTAAGATTAACACCCACACTTAACTTTGGAAAGACAAGAGAAAGTGAACGATTTAACGAAACTGTAATAAAAACAACAAGGTTAGGTTTTACCAAATTTTTGTTTGTAATGTCGTTGTAAATAATAACTAAAAAATTAATCAATTTTTAGATGCAGTTAGTGGTGTTAGTAGTAAGGTGATGTTATTAGAAAAAGTAACAGCAACAATAACAGTAAGAGTAACATTAAAACTAATTACCCACCAGCAAATATTAGAAAAAATAATTCCTGGCTCTTATGATTTTATCTGAAATAGAGAGATAATATGCAGGAAACATTTTTGTAATGCTATAATGGCAGCTGATTAAGAATACAATGAAATAAAATCTGCAAGTAAAACCATGTTTTCTTAATTTTGATCTAGATAATTCAATAGCACCATTATTTGGATTTAATAAACAATTATATCATATTGGTAAATATACTGCTAGTAAAATTGTTGATATCAGGGGTTTTATTACAATTTTTGTTCACTGTATTAATATATATATATATATATATATATATATATATATATATATGTATATATATGGCATTAAAGATACTGCTTAAGATAGCGATGTAGTATATACGTTAAATCTAATTGAGCCACCAGGTTATTCAAGAATAAATATTCCGACAAATGTTTTATATCAAAATGTTACAAAAGACAGAAGAAAATAGATTAAATTTAGTGTTTAAGATGAGTATAGCAGACCAATTGACTTTAATGGAGATGATTTATGTTTTACTTTACATCTGATGCAAAATTAACAATAAGATTTGTTCATTTATAAGTCTATATATAGATTACAAAACTATGGTATTTGTTTAATATGTTAAATTTTAGTTACAACAGAGTTTTTACTATTTTTTTCTTTTATGATTGAGCAGTTGATAAAAAGTGCTATTTAGTGGTAGTGGGCAAAATTTTTCGGAATAGTTGTTTTGAGCCAGGTTTAAGAAAATATATAAATTCAAAAGAATACGGCGCATACGGCGTACAGGCGTTATCAAATTCTGAGCCGGGATGATTGCCTGAAGTTATATGTGTTGTTTGAATGACGAAAAGGACCATAAAGACCATATATGACTTAGTATATGACAGTATGATTACAAAGAATCATTTAAAAATTAATATTTTGGAAAATTATTTTCTTTTGTGGTGTTCATTCCGGATGTTTCTGTTTCAGAAGAATTCCTTGAAGACAACGGTCGTTGCAACACCGAGAGAAAAAAGTTAACTAGAAGTACGTCGGATAATTTGATAAAACGGAGCTGGAATTCAGTGAATCTGCCGAACAAGGGAGCTAGAGAACAAACCCGACCACACACACACACACACACAAGCACACACAGACGCACACGCACACACACACGCACAAACACGCACAAATTGCAATGGGGGTACGAATTAGTGCTAATTTGACCAGAGAAAACTCTCTGTTAATCAAAATTCAGCTGTTGGCTACGCTTCTCTCTTTTCCGTGTTTTGTCGGCCTCATGTCGGCCAACTAGGTCATTCAAAGAATAGTTAGTTAGAATTAAATAGCAGAATTTTACCTTTCAAACACGCAGTTGATGTTGGTAGAAATTTTCTTAGAAGGTAATTAAAAATCATTCCCAGCTTGTATTGTGCGATCCCTCCAAAAGTTTTTTTTTGTTCAAAGCCCGTTATAAACCTGATCGTTGACAACCTAAGAGCTGTTCATCGATTATTACTGTCTGGCAAAAACTTTCTCATAAGAAAAACGGCTGAACAAAAGAAAAATGTATTTTTTTTGAAAAAAAACTCATAAAAAAGAACCCAAGGAGGGACAAAAAAAGATTGTATATAAGATTCGATCGTACAAAATTTGACTAGGCCGTAAGGTTAATTTCATTAAATTTCAAACTGATTGTTGATATTTATATATTGTACTCCTTTAAAAAATGATGTGTTCATGAATCTATCCAACACTTACATGAGAGACTTTATTTTGATTTTGAAGAAAGATAGATGAAAAACAACAACTATTACAGATTTTGAATAAAAAATAATAATTCTTCCGAAAAATACTCATAAAAACGAACTCAAGGAAGGACAAACATTGTTTATCAGATTTGAACGTACAAAAACTTCTTGGCTAGACCATAAGTTTAATTTCATAAAAACTCAAACTGATTTTTGAAATGGACTTATCGTAATCCTTTAAAAAATGATGTTGTTTCTTGAGTCTATCCAACACGAACATGAAGGACGTGATTATGATTTGAAGAAAGATAGATGAAAAGCAAAAACTTTTACAGACTTTGACAAAATTTCAAATCAACAGACGACAGTGGTCACAACATTGCATCATCGTCAAAAAGGGGTTTGCCCTCCAAAAACAGAAAAAGTAGTTGAAAAATCCTTTAGATGCGGCGACCAAAAATTTAATTGTTCATCGTGGTATAAGTGCAAAAAGAGAGTCAGAGGCAACACATCACCCGAACATATCAACCCTTACTTATCGAAGTTTCCCTAACTCGGGAAAAGATCAAGGTTTTTACCAAGGATAAGCAAAAAATTCTCAATTCTCTGATAATCAAATTTGAGCTGTTGGCAACACATCTCAGTTTTCAGTTTTTTTGAACCCCATGTCGGCCCAATTAGGTCATTCAAAAAATAGTTAGTTAGAAATAAATAGCAGAAATTTATCTTTCAAACACGCAGTTGATTTCGGCAGAAATTTTCTTAGAAGCTAAGTAAAAATCATTCCCAAATTGTATTGTGCGATCCCTCCCAAAGTTTTTTTTTTGTTCAAAGTCTGTTATAAACCTGATCGTTGACAACCTATGAGCTGTTCATCAATTATTACTGTCTATCAAAAATCTTCTCATAAGAAAAAAAGGCTGAACAAAAGAAAAATGTATTTCTTTTGAAAAATACTAATAAAAAAGAACCCAAGAAAGGATATAAAAACATTGTTTATCAGATTGGAACGTACAAACTTTGGCTAGGCCATAAGGTTAATTTCATTAAAGTTCAAATTGGTTTTTTTGAAGTTTAAGCTACTTTAAAAAATGATGTGTCCATGAATCTATTCAACACTAACATGAGAGACTTTATTCTGATTTGAAGAAAAATAGATGAAAAAACAACATCTATTACAGATTTTGAAAAGAATTTTAAATCTACAAACGGCGCCAGTGGTCACAACACCGCAATATTGTCAAAAGGGGGGGGTTGCCTTCCAAAACAGACAAAGTAGTTGAAAAATCCTTTAGATGGACTCAGTTTTCTGTGGGGACTTAACACTGACTATCTTCAAGAAAAGATACTTGAAACAAGCTAACACACAGATTAAAAACTGGCAACTGTCTTTATGACTATATCGTTATTGATTGTTCAAACTTAGACAGAGACAGAGAGACAGAGAGAGAGAGAGAGAGAGAGAGAGAGAGAGAGAGAGAGAGAGAGAGAGAGAGAGCGAGAGAGCGAGAGAGAGAGAGAGAGAGAGAGAGAGGAGAGAGAGAGAGAGAGAGAGAGAGAGAGAGAAAGAGAGAGAGAGAGAGAGAGAGAGAGAGAGAGAGAGAGAGAGAGATGGACAGAGTGAGAGAGAGAGAGGGAGAGAGAGCAAAATCATATTTTTGAATCAGACCTAACCTTAACAGTCAAGAATTCCAATCTTCCGATATTGGTTGAAACAATTGGACAAAATAGTTACACTTGATGAAGCAAAATATTCCCGAAAGTTATCTTATTACTGTCAATCGCAATTAGTCATGTAAACTTTCTACTTTTTTGATGATCCAGAATGAACGTTTCAAAATTTTCAATTAACACATCTATTTTAGTGGCCATCATTAGTGGCGCCCAATTAAAAACTTATTGTATACGGAGATACGATTCTAATTTAAGTCTTCTATCAGAAAAAAAAGTATTGAAGAATTCGTTAAAATAACCAAAAGCAAACCTTTAAAAACATTTAACCAAATAACGACAATAGAAACAAAAGTAAGATATAGGGCTGGTATAAATTTTAACAAATTCTATTGGTGATTGTGTCGCAAATCTTAGAAAATAGCAAATATCTCTTAGTCAAAAAGAAAGGCGAAGGTCAGATTTGTAGAAAAATGAAAAATAGATGGAGAGAAAAAGAAAGTTCTCTTTTAGATTGGTCATTGTGTAGGAGGTACATATTGTTGTTCCATCTACTAATCCTATCAAACAAAATGGTCCTTCATTATTTCCTGCCTGGTGCTCTATGGAGGCGAACACTCTTTAGTACCACTTCCTACACTGCTTGTTAATTAGCGTTTTGACGTTTTGACAGGAAGATGAAAAGATTTTGTTCCTCCTGTGTAGAAAAATAACGAGACAGTCCAGAAAATTGTACACAAATCTCTTTTACATGCGTGCTTCCAGAATTGTTGGAAAAGCTGATTTTAAATCAAATAAGCTCACAATTGAATAGAAGAGATATTTTAGAACCATTGCTATTTGTTTTCAGGAGCAGGATGTCAACAAAAATAGTATTTTTCTTTTTCTCAAAGAGACCTACGCTCCAAAATTGATACCAGTGAGATTATATCATCTGCTTCGCTATATCTATCTAATGATTTTGACTCAATCAAATACTATAAACTGTACATGAATCTGCACTCATTGGGCTTTGAAAGAGCGCTACTCAATTCATACAGGCATTTAGTCACCAACAGTGGTAAAAAATCTTAATGAATGACACAGGAAAGGAGTGGATTGAACAGCTGTAACTTCCAGGGAAATGTGCTTGAACTCTTACTTTTCAATTTTCAAGCCAATGATTTCAGTAATGAGATCAATAATCAATGCAAATTTGTTCAATTTCCAAATGACACATTAGGTTACGCTTCAAATATAGATTTTTACATAGCTAAGAGAAACCCTAATGATTCTGTGGAAGGTTAGCCTGCAACGATTGTAGGACAGGTTTTGTTTGAAACACATCAAAAACAGACTTCATTGCTTTTTGCATAAAGTCAAAAAATTTTCAACAAAGACAAGTTCTGTAGCTCTTACTCGTAATTTTTTTAAGTTCAGTGAACTTTGAAATTTTTCCTGATAGAAATCCAAATTGTAATTAGAAGTGCAAAATGTCCTGAGAAGAAAAATGTCATAAAATTTCATTTGGAATAAGAGCAGTTTTTGGCAATCAATAGCTCTTTCCCAGATCATACAAGACTTAACATTTTGAATGCACCAGTTATTAGCCATTTCCACTATATTGCTGTCTATTTGAGTTGCGTGAAAAGTTCTCTTCTAATTTTCCTTGAAAAACATAAACTGGGAAATAAATTCGCTTCAACAAAAAGAACATCGAAAGTCACTTGAATTTAATTTATAGTATGGAATACTTCCATTCCAATACTTTTGAGTAATAATAAAGTCCCTCACTCGCAGAAAATTTTATCGAAAGGAGCGCCAGATGTCACACAAATAATAACTCCTACATTGCACTCCAAAAAAACACGATCAATTTTTATCCTTTTCGACATCAATTATTAATCACATTACTTTAAGTACTGCTTTGTCGCCGGATTTTTTAGAATCTTAGAATGACATCATCATATCTTACCTAATTAGCAATAATCTCATTTTTTTAATTATGAAAAAATCAGGGCCCATTTTCAGAAAGAAATTTCGACTTTCTCCGAACGTACTTTATGGGGGCCTTTAATCATGGAGGGACTTTACATTCAGTTAATATTTATAAAAGTCTACATATCCCCACAATTAAACAGTAATAAGGTTGTACATTTACTCCCCATCTCCGTCCTCCGTCTGGCATGGTAACTAAATCTTTCTTTGGAATTCAATTTTTCTTTTTTTTTCAATTCTCTTTTATCTCGACTATTTTAGAGACACTATCATATGCAGCGGTTAAAATTGGGCATGTTGGCGAATTTTTAATTTAATGCCCGCTAAAATTTCGGGAGTGAAGGGGTTTTGGGGAAACAAAAGAAATCCAAACATGTGCGCATGATATCAATTAAAAAGATCAAATTTCACTGGTCGGAGGGGGAAACGTACACCCTGAATTTTTCCCCCTTTTAACTTACTTATGCTGCACTAGGTGTATGCAACCTTCCGCCTGAGGCAGGAATTCCTCTCCTAAGGATGCACAAATTCTACTACAACCCAGAGACTGGCAAATGCCAGGAGTTCATCTACGGAGAGATGTCTGGTAATGGTAACAACTTCAAATCAGAGGAGGAGTGCCGCAGAAATTGCATTGGAACAGGTGCAAAGTACACTTGATAACGTGATATACTCTTATCCATTACCCAGATCACTTTTGACCTCTAGAATAACTTGTAGTTTGTCTATCTTATTCATACCTGCCCGTCTTTTTTACGACCCAGCGTCTCTACTTTTAAATTAAAATAAGCTAATAGATTGGCGATATAGGGTAAATGACAGGGTATTGTTACCAATTAGCATAATCACCTTTTGTCGCCATATTCCACACTAAAATACTCTTTGTACATCTATTGAGATACGTGTTTGGAATCGCTATTATTTGGCCCGGGCCCTGGCTTGTAACAAACAATTGAAAAGAAACTTCAGAACTGTATTTTAGTTGACGAACATGCGCTGGCCGCGTACTGTCTCTGCATAAACGACCCGGGTCGAGATGTGAGCGGCTCCAAGCAGAAAATTTTGTAAGAGATGAGCTGAATGCGCTGAAATTTTGTAAGGATTATGCTGAATGTTTAGTTTTAGGCGCTGAATGTGCTGAAATTTTCAGCAATTTTCAACGCATTTTTTACATAATTTCTGCACATTTTCCAGCCCTCCACTTACAAAAAATCAGCATTTCCAAAAATAACGAATTCAGCACTTTGAGCACATTCCTTACAAAATTTCAACATATTCCTTACATAAATTCAACACTTCAAAAGTTCAGTACAGTTCTTACATAATTTAAGCACTTCAGAAAAAAAGAGAATTTCAGCGCTTTCAGCGCATTTCTTACATAAAATCTTATGTGCAATTTTATTGCTCACTATTGCCTATAGCCTGGGCAGTATGTACTGTTCTTCATCTTTTGCAATTTTGCAGAGCAATTAACCAATCAAAAACCTGCGCTAATTTTTTAACGATAATTCCTATTTTAGAAAAACATAACAACGGAAAGGCGTCACACTTTCATCTTATCTAACAGAAAGAAGACAATTATACTTAAGCTACCTGGTTTCATTAAATCAAGTAAATTGGCTATATACTCCAGCTGCGATAACTGCTTTATCTTAAGAGTTGACGAAGTTCTTAAGTCTTTTGGCAGATTTCCAAATGTTTTTAAGTTGGCCTGCTCCAATGCAATGCTCTTCGGTCTTGCTCTGGTGCGGCTTCTGTAGGCACAGAAGGAGAAAGAATTCAAACAAAACATAAAAATATTTAAGTAAAAGTGTATAAGTGCTGAAAGTGCTGAAATTGTGTACGGAAAACGTTGAAATTATGCTAGACAGGTGGTGAAAAACCTGAAACAAAAAAAAGAAATGCGCTGACAAGCACCTGAAAAAATAAATTTTCAGCAGATAAACCTTACATAATTATTCACTTAATGTGTTGACACGTGCTGAAATTGTGTAAGAAACGTGTTCAAAATTCAGCACAATAAGGGATAAATATGTAAGATTTATCCGCTGAAAAATATTTTCTTTCAGCGCTTGTCAGCGTCTGACATATTTTTCGTGAAAAATCTCGACCCGGGGATGAGGTATTCATTGGCCTGGATTGTTGCAAAAGGAATTCTAAAAGTCTGGTGAAGATGAACTGCATTGATTTGCAAAAAGGCGTCATGAGGCGTTATGAGGTGTGCGAACAAGAACACTCAGGTTGCAGACTGATTTTAAACCCACATTGGTTGCGTGGCCACTAACAAATTTTGGTGACGGGAAAGTAAACGAAAAGAAGATTGCGTAAAGCCCACTGATTACTAAAGAATCATATATGACTCAGTATGCTTACAAAGATTCTTTTTATGGTGTTCGACCCAGGAACAGTTCCGTACATTGACAACCCGGAAAGAGTTTCAAGTCTTGATCAGTACTCGGTTTTCTACTCAGCACTGATCACAAATATTTCAAGCCTTAAGATCTGCCAGGACTTGCCCAAGGCTTGACTCAAGAATTGTCCAGACTTAAGAATTGATTCAAGACTTGCCAGTTTTTTCCAGGTTTAAAAAATGACACGATAAGAGCTCTGATACAGTACTGATCCAAGACTAGCAATTTCACTGAATCAGTACTGATTAAGACTTGCTATAGGACTTCTTCAGTGCTGATTAAGACTTGACGTTCAGTCCGTGAATTTACTGATTAGAACCATTTACAGAATGAATCAATAAAGTTAATTCCATAGAAATGATACAGCGGTTTTTGTTGTGATAAGACGCTTGGTTTGATCATTGCGATAAAAAGATTTAAATAAATGTTTATAGATACAACTGATCAAACTTAAGAGTGAGGTTTTCAGCTCATGAAACAATCTCTCAGCTTGTAAGACACATTTACTTTCTGCTGAGATTGCACTTCAATTTTTAACTGGTTTCTATACGGTTCCAGTGCTTTCATGTCACTGAAGTTTCACTCTAACTTCAAAAGCTGCTACTATGCTGCATGCACTTGCAGACTAAAATGACTTGTGAAGTTTGATGTTGGGTAGGGTCTACAGATGGCAATATTGATCAAAAAATAGGCCGCTAATGGCTTCCGTTAGTACCCGTCCTTTTTACCTTCAGGTCGTTTTACGCTACCTTTTCTTCTATATTTCTCTCTACTATCACAACTCCTAAGAATATCATAGTCTGTTCAATAGCTGTAGCATGATCTCTACAGAAGCATTGAACTCGTATCTTAAATGAAAGAAAGGACCCCCTGATTAGTATTAGGGAATGAAAAAAAGGAAAAAAAAGCTCTACCGCTTGGAAAAAAAGGCTCTACCGGATAAATTGCAAAAGATCAAAGCGCCTTGCAAGTGCAAACAACTACAACCAGGCGGCTCGTTAAACTGCGCTTAAATTTGACATTCCACCCTCTCATCCAGAAACGTTTGAAACATTCAAAGTTTCAAAAAATTGAAAGTGACAACTTTTTTAAAACTCAAATATGTCTCGCTAGAACCCAGAAATTTGAAAGTTGACGTCCGAAAATCTATTTCCGGGAATAATTTAATTTTGTAATAAGAAATTCTACTGATTCTGGAAGATGCATTGCAGGCAGTTGCGGTTTTTAAATGCTCTCAAACGAAGTTTGTAGCAATTATATTAGTCCTGTCGGTCTTTTTTATGCGATTTTTCGCATGACCGATTTTTCGTCTGACGCTTTTGACTTTTGGTCCTCAAAAACGGGATAAACAGGTAGCGCCCAGCGGGCATTAAGCGCTCTTAGAGCTTTTCAGCTCTGTTTCAGGTCAAACTGTTTTGGAGACTTATACTTATGGTGTGAAGGGCGGTTCTTAGAGGTTGAAGGCACCCCCACTGTTGACCCACCCACTATTGCCCCCCACTCCCCACCGCGCTGTTGCCCCCACCCACCTCACTGTTGCCCAACCCCCTCCCCCCTCCCAATCAGCCTCCCGGTGCACCCCCTCCCCGTGGCTACTACTCCCCGTGACGAACAACCTATCTCTAAAAACACGCAATTTTATTCTAATTTTCACAAGCTTTTAAAAATTTTTTTGTCAATTTTGACTTTTTCAGCCCTAGGTGTCAAGAAACCTTATCTAGGGTTTTATAATAGCTTACTGCATAGTTTCTAGTGGTACTGGAATGGTTTCAACATTTTAACATCACGAATTTTACCATTTTTTTGAAAGAAAACGTGCAATTTTTTTCATTTTGTGATATTTTTTTATTACTCCCGTCTTTGCAGACGCAAGGGCCAGAAAATGTTCTCAAAGGTCTTATAATAAGTTACTGAAAAAATTTTATTGCCATGGAACTGCTTTCATATTTTTAATATGACAAATTTTGGCAATTTTTTTGACAAAATTTGCATATTTTCCATCTTTTTGAAAATTTTTGTCGGTTTTTAGGTTTCTCCAGGCTTATGAGCCGAGGAACCTCCTCTAGGTTTCAAAAATAGGTTACTGTATAGTTTCTAAATGGATTTTAACACCACGAAATTTAGCATTTTTTTACAAAGTTTTTTTTCCATTTTTTTTACATTTATTGTCATTATTTAGGTTTTTTTAGCCTAGCAGAAAATCCCCGTAATGTTTTGATAATAAGATAGCAAAAATTTTTTTTGCCCGTGGATCAGTTCCCAACATTTATCAAATTTTCAACCTTTTATTTCAAATTTCCGGAAAATTTTAATCTTTCAAGTTTTTGGTTCTTTATGAGCCAGTGCACTATTTAAAGCTTGAAATAAGGATACTGGATAGTCTCTTGAGATAATAAAATTGTTTTGAAGATTTTCATATATTATATTTTAGCAAGACTTGTTGAAATTTGCTATTGTTATCAAAATTTATGAATATTTTTTGTCTTTTTCTCAGTTTAACGATCATTACTGGCCAACGAAGCTTTTCAAGTCTTGCAGGTGGGTTGTTTGACATAATCCAAGAGTTGAAAAGTAATTTTGAACATTTTCACTGCGAAATCTGGAAGCTCTTCATTGAAATTTTGAAAATTTTTGCAAATTTTTAAAATGTCAGTTTATTTTTCTTTAATTACTAACAAGGCTAGAAAACTAAAAGTTGCAGAGTCGAATCAAGCTGAAGCTAGTCTCACTAAACCGTGGCTAGCTAATGACAAAGCCAACCGCTCGCCGGTCGTTTGAGAGCAATTCGCCCGACGTTAGTCGGTTTTGTTTTTGAGATTGGAGATATCATCAACCAGACAATTGGCAATTTCTCTGAAAAATTCAGATGACAAGCAAGCAAATGAGAGACAGCAGTTGCACCCGATTTTTCTCTCGTCGAAAACCTGCTGTTTTCGGAAATTAAATTGTTGAACAACATAGGACCCCAAAAATTCAAACAAACGTAAAGTTTGAATACTGAGAAACCAAAAAATTTCGGTTCCTTATCTAATACTAACTGTTTAATTTGGTGTTTTTAAAAGGAGCTGGAAATCGAGAAACTGATTCTTATACATATAATAGCCCTAAAAAACTAACTGAACATGAAAATTGGACTTGTGAAATTGGGAAAAAGAGGAAAAGTTCTCATATCGATCCTGACTCCTTGTACAAAGTGTTTAGATTGTCTTAACTAATTTATTAGCAGAGTTGCTGTCAAAATTCAAGAATTCTGCTTCAGGAAAACAAATTGGAAATTTCATTGACCGTTGATACAATAAAAATTCTGACCTTATATAATCCATAGGATCAAACGAAAGAAAACTAGTAGCTTCATGGTTCAGAATGATAATATATAAAAAATTGAAATAAAAAAATTAACATGGAACCATAACGCTTAAGTGAAGAATACAAAAAAATTCAGAAAAATTAAACTTTGATTAATTGTTTCTGGATAGAAGTGAGGTCAAAATCATCTAAAAAGTAAAATAAAATTCGTTTCCCACAAATTAATTACTTTCTGATATCATCCAATAACAATTTGACATTCAACAGGAGGACGAACAACGTTACGAGCATATACCGGTAACGATCTAAAACTAATTCCAAAAATTGTGGCTGGCGCTTTCGGGCGCCGAATTCCGTTATGCGCGGAAAGTGCTTCAATTTTAGAAAATGGGATGAGATAAATGTTAAAAGTATTTACGTTTAATATTACGAAAAATATTACGGCTGCAACAAAATTCGGCATTTCACAATGTTTTATCTTTCTAATTTTTTTGCCGTTCAATTTTCCGATTTAGAGTTTAGGATTACTAAATTGAGGTTTTACACAAATTAATCTGCCACATATTTTTTGCGGAACTCCCTTCCGTCAAACTTATTTTGATGTGGAAAGCAGTTTTCACTTTTCAACTTCCAGTTTAAAGGTGAAAAACATTGGCGCAAATTTTCATATAAGGAACCATCTTTTCGTCCACAAAGTTTGAAAATCTTTTTCACGCTTACAATGTATTAAAATAGGAAACGTGAAATCTGGTAATAAAAACGAGTAAATTTACCCGAAATTTTGGAACCGGTAGATTTCTCGTAATGAAAAAGCTTTGTTTTATTGCAATTACTGTGGGTATCTTAAAAAATTGTCAAGCCCGCCAAAACAAATTAATGAATTTTTATTAATTCTGAACAAATGATTGCCATTATTTGTCAGCCATAAATTTTAAAAGACTATTTCTATTTCTTAAACTTTTATATGATTATCGTCAATCATTAAAACTTTTAGATGCCTTGTTCTATTTCTACAGAATTCATTCAATAAAGCTTTTTTCTCAAAGAAAACAGAAAGCCATGGTAATATCCAATAGGTAGTTACATTTTTTTTCGAAGGGACAAACGCCAGATATCAGCAAACTTGGAAACCCGGGCCGAGATGTCAACACTGAAAACGCATTCATGTGAGACCAACGAGAGCGTAGATTTTACTTAAATTCAACGCATTCAACGCCAATCTTAGATATTTGAGTTGAAATTAGCGTAGAGCTAATATAAATTGCGTCGAATATAGCCTAGATCTTACATATTTTGTGTTGGAATAGGCGTAGACGGTACTTAAATTCATCGCCAATCTTACATTTTTTGCGTTGAATTTAGGGTAGCTCTTACATAAATTCAACGCACTCAACCCCAATCTTACATACTTTGCGTTGAATTTAGCGTAAACCTTACATATTTTGCGTTGATTTTAGTGTAGATTTTACATATTTTGCTTGGAATTTAGCGTAGATCTTACATATTTTGCGTTGAATTTGCCGTTGACCGTACATAATTTTACTTTTCGATTTTTCGCGGGAGGGGGTATTTGCGGGGAGGGGTAAGTGGGAGGGGGGGGGGGGGGTACGTGTGGAGGGGGCATAGTTTGGGTGGCGTACATGTGTCTGTGTGGGGGGTACGATGGGGGGGGGGGGCTGGGGAAGATACGTGGGGGGGGGGGGTACGTGGGGGGTTGTCTTGGGTGGGGTACATGAGGGGGGTACGTGTGGGGGGGGGGTACGTGTGGGAGAGGAGAGGGGGCACATTGAGTGGGGTGCAGTGGGTTGTATGTGTGGGGGGGGGGGGGGTACGTGGGAGTAGGCAGTTGGAAGTTGGATGTTGAATTGAGGTAGGCAAGCAAAATTTTTTGCGAATTTTTCAAAAAATCATAAACTAGCTGGTTGCTAGAGAAAGTGGAAAGAAAATAATTATGTGAAACGCGATATTACAGTCCGATTTGTCGAGAGTGTGGTTACTAAGAAAAGTAAGATTCTGTGGAACAGTGGTAGCAGAGGGGACAAGTAAACAGGGGTTCAGTTGTTGAAGTCTCACACCCCTGAATTCAACGCAAAGTATGTAAGATCTACACTAAATTGAATGGAAAACATGTAAGATCTATGCTAATTTGAACGATAAATATGTAAGATCTACGCAAAATTCAACGCAAATTATGCGTGATCTACGCTAAATTCAACCTAAAATATGCAAGATTTACGCTAAATATAACGCATTCAACGCAAAATTATGTAAGAAAATTACCCTGTGATCTTATATAATAATGTCACTGATTTTTACGTAAGACAGTCAATGATTTTTACGTAAGACATCAATGAGCCGAAAATAACAACAAAAAAACCAGTTGAGCATAAGGTCTGCAATTTACCTGGCTCGCAACCAGCTTCTGCATTTTACTTGGCTCGAAACAATTAGAATTAAAGCTGGATGTGAACCTTTTCTTTCAATATCATCAGTTTTTTGAAGTCGTCTGTTTTTCGAATAATCTTAATGGACAAATAATGAGACAGGTAGTTTAGACCAGCTGATTTGATGCCATTTTTCTTGATAAAATTTCTCTTGAATAATTCAAACTATTACCCATAACATTGCATTAAGAAACAAACGCCACATATCTTCAAATTTCTTCTGTTGTAGAAAAATCAAAGGTGTTTTGTATTCCCGCGTCGAGGTTTTTGAATGAAATTTTGTACGAAATGCGGTGATTGCGGCGTGTCGTACTTCATTACTTTGCTGTGGTGATTCGCGGTGCGAGTATGCAGACGGTATAATTATGAGCTATTCGCGGAGCGAGATCTACTTCTACTTTTGTTTCGCTTACTTGCGGAGCGGGAGAACAAGAGACAGTTTTGCAGACTGAATTGAGTAGCATAAATTAGGATGAATGAATTTAACAAATTGGAGCCACTTGGGCACAACGTGAATACGTGATCAGACATGTCTGATCACGAAACGGGAAACTATCAGACAGTGGAATGAAATCATATGATAAACAAATTGAACAAAGTTAGTGAAGGTGAAAGTAAAGTGAAAGTAATTGAACTAATTTAAAGGCATCAAATAAATTTTACTGCAACAATTAAATAAATGAATAAATATATCACCAGGTATCACATACCCTTCACAGCAAGAAGAAAAATTGTAATATACAATTTTTCAGATATAATTAATAATTACAATATTTACAAATTAATACAAGGTCCCCGGTTAAATAGATAATATCAATATATTTGCTGGTTATCATAACTAAAAATACGCTGATTAATACAATAAAAAATGTCTTTTCAGTTTTCGAGTTTTACAAGGTCCAATCTTCATTTTCAAAATCTTGTTCCTCTGCATCAAGAGCAGTCATTGTTCTCGCCAATGTCGGGGTGTCCATCTCTAGCAAAGGTATATTTCGTACCGCGGGAGGCGAGACAGAACCAATCTGGGGTGACACGTTTTGCTCTTCGGGTTGGGTTTCCAAGATTTGTTGCACCGATTCGACAACTGTGACAGGTGGTGCAAAATTTTCGACATCACCCGCTCGTCGAGGTTGTTTAGGTGGTGGTAGGATGTCTGATGCTGGAGGTGATGTTTCGAAACCATAATATGACGGGCTTCGCCTATTACGGTCTGATGATCGTGTTGAAGATGCTGTTGCGGGTGGATTGGTAGGAGCATTTGTAGTCGGTTCGCTGATCGCGAGTGGAGGTTGTGGGTTTCGCATCGCGGCGAAGTTTGGCAATTTTGGAACTCGCCCCCGCATCGCGCATGAAATGTTTGAACGTTGTGAAGAGACTCCGCTGCCCGGCTCTCTCTTCCTGTGTTTCATTTTTTTATCACCCTTTTGCTTCCGGGTGAACTCTTTAATGTGGCTGTGGATCAGCTCTTCGACGACTTTCTCCCCAGAACGTGGCCCGCGTCTGTCAGCATATACTTTTAATGGAGTCTGTCTCTCCTGTTGGGTGCCGAATTTGGAAATATCGCTATTGCGGACGGTAACAATTTGTTTGCCCGGCTCCTTGATGGTCGATGTGGTCGGGCTTACTTTGAGGATGTGCGACCCCGGGGCGAGAACCTCATAAAGACCTTCTAGTTTCTTCTTGGATCGCCTTTTGCCGTGAATTTTGCGAGCCAAATTTAACTCTACCGATCGTTATTTTAGGGGAATGGGGCGGATTGCTTTTGTTTTGAGGAATCTGGATTCGCCATCCGTGCTTGCCCTCTCTCTTGAGCTTGCTTCCGTTGTGACGCGTGTCATGCCCTTTTCGACTTCAATGTCGCTTCGGTAGCCACTTATCCATTTGTCATCGGGCAATTTTTCCTCCGGCATCACTGTTTCTTCGTCTAAATAGTGATTTATGATACCCTTATACGACAAATTCATCAAATTCGGTTTAGTTGCAATCACGCTTAGCGGGGTATTAGGTTTTCTCCCAACATGTGCTTCAAAGGGCGAGATCTTTGTTGTTCTTTGTTTACATATTCGCAATTGGTGAATGATTATCTTTAATGCATGCTTTACATGAAAGGCGTGTGCAGCTAATTTCTCTTCTTTGATACATGCGAGTCTATTCTTAATTGTTTGAATTAACCGTTCCACCAACCCAATAGCACGGTGATCATTTACTGGCGCTTCAATAATTTCAATGTTGTTTTCATTACAAAAAGTCTTTACTTGATGTCCAATTAAACAATTAGCTTGGTCTAAACGGATAGATCTTGGAATTCCGTGAGTTTCGATGTACATGTCCAAAAATTTTAGAACATTTGGTCCATTAGCTTTTTCGTAGATATATGCAGTTGGATATTTAGAAAAACGGTCAATTGCTGCCAAAAAATATACTTCATTGTTCTTTTCATCAAAAATTGGTCCCCCAAAATTAGCGGGAATAACGGATTTTAGATTCTTACCAATTACTGCGCACGGTTTGCACTCAGTGGCCTTGACTATTAGCTCCCGATGCATGTAAGGCCACCAGCAATGTGTTGCCATACAAATCATGCCCCATGTACCTGGATGGCTGGCATGAATATCATCTATGAGTGCTTCGCGGAGCACGTTGGGGATAGCTACCTTCTCATCTATACATACGCACCCGGAGCGCACGTGAAGGTCCCTCCAGTACGAATGTATGTACGGGTTGACGGCTTTTAGTCGGGCTTCGTTATTTGTCAGTATGCAATCCCTGACTTCTTTTAAGACGGCATCTTTGCTAGTTAGAGAAGCGATGAGTGTTTTATTGAATATCTTTTATACTATATATTCAAACGTGGGGACGTGCGGGCTCGGCGTTAACGGGGTACTAGCATTAGAAGAATGGGTTGGGGATGTTGGGGTTATTTTGTGTGCCATGCTTGTTGCCGGCGGAGTACTAATGTTTTGCGGGCGTTGATTTGCTGTGCGGGGTGTAGATGTTGAATTAGATCGCGTACTCGCGGTGCGCGTGACGTTGTCACTGGTTGAGGGTTGATCCGCTGCGCGGGATGTATCGTTGAATCGTACTCTGGTTATTCTTTTCTTTGACGGCATACTGTTGGCTATTAAATTGATGTCTTTAATTATGGATGATGATTTAGTTAAGTTTTTGAGATTAGAAGGATGCGACTGAATTCTAGTTCGACAAGGGGCAAAAAGCACTGATTTTAATTCTGGGTGGTGACTTTTGGAGTTATTTTCGGAATGTGATTCGATTGGCGGGATTTGTAATTGAGTAATTTGATGCTTGCGCTGCGCGTATGTCACTTTATTCCTAATTTGGATTAATTGTTTGTTATTACTGGTATTTTGCAGAGCGAGAGGAGTGCTAAGTGGATTTTGAGACGTGAGTGGTGCATATTTTAAATTGTTTAATTGGTAAATACTATTTGAGGCATGATTTCGCGGAGCGAGTAAATGACTAAATACATGTTCGCATACTTGCATAGCGCGTGTGCTAATTGAATTTATTGAGTTATTAAGAGACTCAGATTTATGTGTGATTTGGTGTGCGGAGTTATATGTTTCAATTTTAGGTGTGTTTTGCGGGTCGAGTGTGTGATTTGTTAGTAACTGGTGTAAATGTGATGCGGGGTGTTCAGTTTTTAATTCTAATGTGTTAATTGATTTCGAGATTAGTTTCAACTTTGCGACTATAAATTCTTCATCATATGTGGAGACCTTTTTAGATTTTTGAGATGGATTGCAGAAAATATAATCTACCAAACCCATTTTTGCCCCAGGAAGGTGTTCAATATCAAATTGAAAAGGGAGAAGACGATCTACCCATTGGGTTAATCTACTGTTGTAGGATTTTTTAGATCTGTGTTCTTTCGTATTTGAGAGAAGTGCTCTGTGATCAGTAATTACTTTAAATTGTTTTCCATAGAGATAATTTTTGAAATATTCTGTTGACCAGACTACACCCAAAAGTTCAAGTTCGTTTACGCTATAGCGTTCCTCGCATGAGTTTAAAAATCGAGACGCGAACGCAATTGGTTTCCACCCATCTACAGTTAATTGTTCGAGTGCCGCACCAAGACCTGACCGAGATGCGTCGCATTTCACACGTGTTTCGAGTTGCGGGTTGTAGTGACTATTAGCAGTAGCGTTCGCTATGCGAGTTTTTATTTCTTGGAAACAATTTTCATGTTCAGTCGTCCAAATGAATTTTGAAGACTTTCTCAGTAGTGGACGAAGGGGATGGCTTATTTGGGCTAAATTTGGGATGAATTTCCCAATATAATGAACGGATCCCAAAAATGAACGGAGTTTCTTTAATGTTTTCGGTGCATCAAGAGCCAAAATTGCCGCAGTCTGAGATTCGAGAGGCGAGATACCCTCTTGTGATATATGATACCCAAGCCAGTCAATTTCTAGTTTTCCAAAGTGACATTTAGGTAAATTTATCCTAAGGTTTTCATCATCTAAACGTTGTAGGCACTTCATGACATAATTTTTGTGATTATTCAAAGACCCTTTGCTAACAATTAAAATATCATCCAGAAAGCAATGTGTATTTTCCAAGCCAATTAAAGTATAATCCATAGCTTTTTGAAATTCTGCTGGCATATCTGTAAGTCCGTAAATTCCTGTTTGAAATCTATAGGTGCCAGTCATATCACCACTAATTATATTAAAGTTGCAATGATTAGCTGTATTAACATCCAAATTCAATTGACTGTATGCGTATTTCAAATCGATCGTAGAAAAGTAAGTTGTGTTTTGCGAGGCGGGAGCGCATATCTGTTGAGAAATTGATTCAATGAGCGTATCAATATTCGGGATTTGATATTTGTTCTTGTGGATGGCTTTATTTAAAACTTTTGAATCCAATGCAAGCTTTATCGTTTGGTCTTTTTTAACAGTCACCACAATAGGTGAAATGAAATAATTATCTGGGCAATTCGACAGTTTTATAATGTGTTTTTCGGCTAATAATTTTCGAAGTTCTGTATTAACTTTGTCTTGGAGATTGATAGGAATTCGTCTACCTTTTTGGTGTCTAGCTTGGAAATTCTTGTGAAATTTAGATTTTGCTACATGACTTTTTGATCGTCCGATGCGTGATACCAAACCAGGGAATTTTGTGGCTATTTGCTCTTTAATTTCCGAGGATGCAATGTTATTGACACAATTACCTTTTTGAAGTGTAGATTGTGTTACTGCAAGTCCAAGTTGGTCGAACAAATCACGACCTACTAAGGACTTTAAGCCGTCAGCAACAACGGTGAAGGTTGCTGTGTCGCATAACCATCCTTTGCTTGTTGTCGGAGCTTGGATTTTTCCCAGTACCTGTATTGGCTCGTTAGAGAAATTTCGTAGTTGTGCTGGTGACGATTCGTGGATCCAGAAAGCGCGGGGGCTGTTCTGTACTACTTGCGACGCGAGTGAATGATGCAATATACTGCATGCACTCCCGGAGTCCACGAGCAGAGTTGTATTAACGTTTCCAATCTTGAGTGGCATATTGAGGAGTTCAACTTTCTCTACTGAGGATTCAATCATGGCAACTGTGTTGTCCTCTTCGCCGCTGCTGTAATCAGATTCATCAGAGTTTTGGCGGTTGAACAAAGTTTACTGAGTCCTCTTGATGTGGATCTTCTTCCACTACCCGAACCATCTTTTTTTTGGGATCTTGTGGTTTTGTGTTGATGGTCTTTTGTTGTTTGCGGCAGACTTTCGCAAAGTGGTTTAGCAATCCGCAATTGTTGCACGTCTTTCCTTTTGCGATGCATTTTTCGCGATGATTTGGGAGCCAAACTCCGCCACAGTTGGAACAATAGAGTGTTGATCTATTATTCTGTTTTGCAACATTGTTATTGTTGTTCTGCCAATACGGTCTTCGTGGATTGTTGTTGAATTGGACGGCATTTACGTTCGCTGGGACAACAATTTTGTTATGCTGTTGAATTTGGTGTTGATTTCGCATTCCGAGTTCCATGTTGATTGCTAATTCCAATGCCTGACGCGGTTCCACAGTTTGTTTTAGTAGCTCTTTTTGAATCTCGGGGTCGATTAGGTTTTTGATGAACACATCGCGCATCAGAGTTTCTTCTTTGTTCTCAAAGTCGCAGTTTTCTGCCAGTTCTTTTAATTTACCGTAAAAGTGTTCAACAGTTTCCCCCCTGAGTTGTTTTGTGATCAGAAGACGTGTCTATCGAATGTTATGTTACGCGGGCGGATGAATGCTTCTTCTACGATTTTCCAGAAATCAAGAGTTGATAGTGTATCTATCATAATATGAGGGTTCTTACAATTTAAGATACGGCGTCCCTCTATTCCAATACTCAAGTAGAGAAGGGATACTGATTTTCGGTCCGCCAACGACCACGGTTTGTCACCACACATTATGCCTATCTCGATGAGTCGTTGGCATTTGTTTTGCCAATTCATCTTTTGTTGCGCGTAGCTCGCGTTCCTTTCCCTCTCTGATTGTGCAGATGCACCCACAATAGTCTCTTCATAGATGGGTTCCAAGGGTAGCTCCACCATTTCAGGCTTTGGGCCGAGTAGCGTGTCCAAAATGAGATTCTCTTTGGCTAAGAGTGCTAATTTGTATTGAACTCTCCACTTCTCCCAGCGAAGTGGTGGGTCCGGTGTCGGTTTGTCCCAGAAAGGGTCGATTCCAAGAGGTGTTCTTTTCGTTGCTGGCTGCGCCATGTCGTACTTTATTATTTTGCTGTGGTGATTCGCGGTGCGAGTATGCAGACGGAATGTTTATGAGCTATTCGCGGAGCGAGATCTACTTTTACTTTTGTTTCGCTTACTTGCGGAGCGGGAGAACAAGAGACAGTTTTGCAAACTGAATTGAGTTGCATAAATTAGGAAGAATGAATTTAACAAATTGGAGCCACTTGGGCACAACGCTAATACGTGATCAGACATGTCTGATCACGAAGAGGGAAACTATCAGACAGTGGAATGAAATCATATGATAAACAAATTGAACAAAGTTAGTGAAGGTGAAAGTAAGGTGAAAGTAATTGAACTAATTTAAAGGCATCAAATAAATTTTACTGCAACAATTAAATAAATGAATAAATATATCACCAGGTATCACACCCCCCTTGGCAGCCCAACTCTTACCTCATTTTACCCCCTCTGGACAAATTACCCCCTCACTCTTACACCATTTTAACCCCTTTGGCAGCCCAATTCTTACATCATTTTACCCCCTCTGAACAAATTACCCCCTCACTCTTACACCATTTTACCCCCCTTGGCAGCCCAACTCTTACATCATTTTACCCCCACTGAACGAAATACCCACTCACTCTTACAC
>NW_027452525.1:0-7000 GCF_964194025.1 Convolutriloba macropyga | reverse complement strand
CGAGGGTGAAGTGAACACTGCGAGCAGAATTGAAGTAAGAGAACGAGATGAGTCGGCTAATGATCTAGACCAAGGGGATCAACAGAACCTAAACACCACAAATGCAAGGCATACTGAAACATCGGTGGAAGGATCCGCTGCGGCAAATTCCCCCTTGGGCCAGTGGAACCATTGGACAACGAGTGGCGTACTGCGTTGGGAGGAGACGCAACACTCGAGGCGCAAACACGTTTAGGAACGCGCACATTGCATACAAGCGCAAGATCGAGCGAGCGTTGGAGCGATGCAGAGCAAGCGAAAGATCGCTGCTGGAGGAATTGTCCCTCTTGGAGCGAAGGGAAGTAAGAGTACAAGAATCGGGATTGTCATCAAGCGACGAAGACTAAGTACTGCTTCAAAAAATTTTATTGTCAGAAAATTTATTTGCCGTTTTTCTGTATTACTAAATTATTTTAGCTCGCAGGTTTTGCCATCATTCGGGAGTATGATGAGAATAGAGGGGGGGAGTGTAGCGAACATGAAATTGAGTATAGTTAGTTATAAGCGGCGAAAGTGTGTGTATGTAGGCTTTTTAGAAAGCTCGCAATTAGGACAATCTAATTAAGATAATAACACCAAAGCTAAATTGAACAAATTTAAGTACTCTCTTGAAAGCAAACACATGGTGCCCCAAATTCTCATTAAAAAAATATGCACACAAGTAAGCAAAGTTACAAACCGGATAAAGGCGTAACCAATTGGTTGAGGTTTAGTAATAAAAGACTGTCAAAACAGATTGACGAGACAAATAGGAGACCTGATTAAACTGAGGTGTATACATAAACAAAATAGCATAGTTCGGGAGTTAAAATGGCAAGAACTAAAAATACAAAGAAAGTCCTAAAAGGGATGAAATTTTCTCCATACAGGGAAAATCGGGGTCAAACGTCCCCTGAAACTGACTCCGCGCCACCTCCTTCTCCCCCAGCCTCACTTTTCGAGCCGGGAACATCTGTGGTACAGGCGGCAACTGGTGGGGCGCTAAAAGATAACGAGAAGAAACAAATAAAAGATATTAAATTACAAAAGAAAAAGAAGGTAAAGAAAGTCAATCAGCGCATGGCGGCAACGGGGGGATTGACTTGGCCGAATTGGATAAACAGGACCCCGAAATGGCCTCTGCATTGCGCTTGATGGTTGAACAAGAAGAAAAAGATGAGGAGGAGTTAAAAAAAGGAAGCAAAACTGGACTTAAGTTAATAAATAAGTAGTATACTGGACGTAATAAATAAGTTGTATGCATAATAAGTATTAACTTACTTTTCATGCCTTTGTTTCTTGTCGCAGCGGTATATTAGCAGACAATGCGGTGTACCCTCCACTAATTGGAATTTAAAAAATATTCCGCCTCGAATTAATCCCTTGTGAGTCCCAGTTAGACTGAGATAGTAAGGTTGTTCATCGTAGCCAGAGTCATAATATACATAAAAATTAATACGGAAGCGTCAAGCAAATAGTCTGAGGTCTGTTGTATTGATAAATTCGACGTCCTCGATCCCTTTAGATAGAATTACTTTGCCGGGTCTGTCGTAAAGGTGCTTATTGGACCCAGTGCGTAGTTTGACAAATAATTTTTCAAATTTAACCGCCTGCGTGCGGTTTCCTGTAATAATGGTCGACAGACAGGCACTAACACAATTGTATTTAGGATGAGCAACGTCTAATGCAATAGGCTCGTATTGCGAGGTGTCGATTTCAGGGCAACTTAAAAGAATTGGACGTCGTAATATATGAAATTATTGTACGAAAAAATAATTTTCTTACCTTTTAAACAATTCATATCAGTATCTTCTCTTCTTCTCTAGACCCATCTCGCGACATACTCGGTCGAGGACTTCCTGTGAAATAAAATTCATCTGTCCTCTAGTGTGGCGATAGATGGCATTATCATTGCAAGTAGAACAATCGCGTATAACCGTTTCGCACCATTCTTTAAGATGCATAACACTAAATTTTTGACTAACTAACGGCATTAATTTGTATCTGGGGAGGTGGCCATTAGAACGGTGCATCTGAGATATCTTCGTACGAGCATTTGAGCGATGTTGTACCTGAATATCGGACCCAACCAAGTATAAATGACCATTTTTTGTATAAAATTTTCGGCTTCGGCGGCGAATGCTGTTTTTCTCGACCCAATGACAATTCCTGGGGTAAACCCCTGAACGCAAGTACAGGATAATCTCGATGTACGTACGACTGTCCATTTCGATAGAGGATAGATTTAAGAACTTGTAGTAAGAATGATAATCTGAAGACTGAAGCTTAGTTGCGAAAATGTTTGTTTAAAGCAAATAAAATGCTCACTTATTCACTTTATGAAAATACCACCAAGCCGATGTTTCCCGCCCCCCCCCCATCATGGAGGTTATATTAAGCGGATGTTTACCAAATTTTAATGGCATGTACACCCAATGGTCCTCTCAGGCTGGTATATCTTTCGGGCCAATCCGACCACCTAACTCCGAGCTATTAACACCGGAAGTGGCGTGATTTGAAGGTTTTCGATATTTTGAGCGAAAAAATGACTGTTCGAGTATGATACACGGGGAACTAACGGTTGCAATGGGTATTAAGTCCAGAGTAATGTAGCACATGATCATGGGAAGGGTTTAGGAAGTTGTGGAGAAATTTATTAGCATTTTGAAATAAGAATAGGCAGTTTTCACTCAAAATAGTTAACACTGAAATTGAAATAGTAATTTCTCTAAAAGTTTAAGTCGGATTGACCTGAAATTTGGGGGATAGACTAATTTGGATACGGGAAATCCGATTTTGAGGTCGGATTTGACCCCACACCAACCTGCACGGAACTAGCGCACGCCCGTGCTGCGGAACGTAAAATTTGAATTGCTCGTGGAGTATTGGTAGTAGCCCTATGATTTTTGGAGGGTTAGTGTAACTTTTCAAGGGCTTTCGATTGGTGATATTTTCATTCCCATATTCCGACCGAAAGTCGGTGCTTCTGGACGACCCGAGTGCCGAAAACCGGAAATTGGCTTTTTTGAGCGGCCGAATGACTTTGAAATGGTATTAATATGATAACCTGAGACAGTTAGTGACAAAAAATAACCACCCCGGTCAATTTTGACGAACTCGGATTTTTCGAGTTTCGGCACCCACGACTCGTTAAAAATTTTCAAATTGCAAACGACTCGCAACGGCTGATCCGTTGGTCATGAAACTTGGCAGGCAATTTGGTGGCACCCTATAGTTACTAGAAAACTTTACCCGAAGACGTTTGGACCACTACTTCGCAAGTTATTAAGTTTCGAAATTTGGGGTCATCCGGGAGGTCGATGAAAAGTGTGCGCGGTCATTGCTCGTGTTCTATTAGGAGTTAGGTGATAAAAATTGGTGAGTAGGTGTAACTATGGTAGGACTTTCCGCGCCAATAATTATTTTTACCAAAGTGACCCTTCGTCCTTGACTATTGACCCCTAATTGACCTCTAGAGGTCAAATTTTTGGGTTTTTGGGAAACTTTGGTTTCTGACTAATTTTTGTATGGGAAATTGCACAGAATGCTGGGAAAAGCATACCAATCCATTATATTAGCTTTAGCGAGCATGAATTAGCGGTATATTTACACATGTAGACCAATAGTCTTTGGATAACAAAAGCGACGAAATTGACTTGGCGCCAAATTTTTGTGCGCAAATAACAGCGATAAGGACCGCCGACTTTGACGTTAATCTGTTTGTTTAGTGAGGAGAACCCCTCCTGCGAATGTATCAATCAGTCAAAATGACTTACGGTGTTTACTTAAGTTCTAAAAGTGTGTTTAATTAAGATAAGATAAAGTTAGGCAAATAGAAAAAGTTGCAATCAGCTTATCGTGTATAAGTTGAGAGAGAGAGAGAAAATACTGAGCTAGTGAGCAGTTGGTTTAGTGGCACTAAACTTAAAACAGTCAGTAAAGTTGCAAGACCAGTTAGGAAACTGTGAGCAACTTGGTTAATTATATTTCGAGTGAGTCACGATAAAATTTTGAAGATTTTGCAGTTGAATTTGTCTCAAGTTGTTAGTTGATTGAGAGTTGCATCTATTTACTGTGGATTCTACATTTGTGCTGGTGTTCTCTATTCAATTTAACGTCTTTTGGGACAAAGCACTTTTAACAGCCTGCAAGAGTGGACGAGGGGAAAAACTCAGAAAAGAGACAAGGTAGCGCTTGCTTCATCATTTTCTTTTAAACCTTCGGTGTTGGTTTTAATTAAATTTGTTCGATCTTCTGGGCGACAGATCCCCCTCACTTTTGGCCTAGTTAGAAATTCAGAAGACGACACTAGACACAAAGAGTATCCGGAAACATTTTCTAAAACAGGTAACAGTTTGGCAAGAATTGAAGTAATGTGCTGGAGTCATTATGCCGACCGGTTTATTTTTATGTTGACAATAAGTTGCTTCATTGTTCAGAAAATTCAAAAAGCATAATTTCAAAAGCTCGCCGATAACGGTCAGTGATTTGAACCGACTAGCAACCAAGTTCAATAAAATGTGATAATTTTATTAGACATACCTGCTCGTGAAAGGGTTCTTGTTTGAGTCCACATCCAAGCAGTTTTGTGTCCATGAAAATTAATATTGGCGGTCTGCAATATTGGTAGCCAAAAACTCTACTTGAACCCTCAAAACTACTGTATTTTTACTTATTTGGAAAAAATGGGGCTGCTGGCTCTTCCCACTCCTTTTTGGAAATTTTCCGGATGAAATATCAGCGATCTAAATAAACAGGATTCAGCCATAAACAGGATTCGGAACCTAAACCATTTAGTCAAAATGATGAAAATAGCAAGAAAACACAGAAATTTTGCCTTAATTTGTCGGAAAAGAGGCCCAAAATTGGGCGCTTTATGGTCCCAAGACACAACCTACGATCAGTCACCACCTATGTGTAGTGAAATTTTGCGCAAGTTATGGCACGTTACGAAACTCTTTTGGTCAATTCAAAAAAATCACAAAAAACGTTTTAAGACTTGTTGGTTAAGATTTGCCAAAACTTGGGCGATTCTTGGCCAAGAATTGACACGTCTTGATCATGTCTTTTCCAAGACTTTGCTAGTTCTTAGACCAGGATTAAGAAATGATTAGTGCTGATTAGTCAACTCAAGATGTTTTTTTCTCTAGAAAGAAGTGCTGATCAAGTCTTGAAATTATTTCCTGGTTTGCTCCTGCTACAGAACGTCGGTAAGACAGTTAATCAGTTCTACTCCTGATGCTCCTAATTTATTGACTACATAGTATTTGATCTGACACGATTGTATTAAATCTAAACTCTTGCTTGTTATTGGTAGTGGAGAACAAACTTTATTTTTGCAGGTTTTTGAAAGATACTTGTAGAAAAATGTAGTATTGCAAAGTCTTGACAGACAAATTTAGTCTTGCAAGGTTGATATATGTTACAAATAAAAATTAGGACCTAAATTTGGGATTCCAATAGAGAAATTGTTTTTCAAATTTGTGTATTTGGTTTGCCTTGACAGTAATAAAAGAATTGCATTTCAACAATCAACAACCAATTAAAATTCATTCACTCTTTTTATGTTAAATCAGTTGCTAGTAGTCTCACGATGAAAATCACGCAAAGTGATCAAAAGAAGCTAATCGTGGGCTCACAACAGAAAATACAGCCGCCAATGAAAAAAAAACCGGCATTAGAACTTTGATATTTATCTTTTTTATCGAAAGATAATAAATTTGTTGATAAGATCAATCAACGGGAATTTCCGCACCTAGTATCAATCATTACCTAAACGAATACTCAGATAGTAGAATTGACGTATTTCATGAAAATTGCTTGTCTATTTTTTGAACCACATCTCAGCTGTAACTATTGCAGTAAAAAAATAAAATAAACCAGCAGCAACAAAAAATAACCAAATTAAAACTTGTTGAAGGTCTCTGTTGTCAAAGCCATTAATTTAACTATGATGCTTTGGAGCTCTAATACAGCTGATAATTCGGGTTTTTAAAATCATCTTGCCTTGGCATTAATGGCAATTAATGGCATTTCAGAGTAAAATGAAAAAAAAATGAAGCCATCACACAAAAAACTTCACAGTTCTGGAAGCATCAAAATGCAAAAAGTGCTCGACCAACAAGATCAATTGCTTCAATAGAAAAACTGGCCTTAAACAACAATAGAGTTTTTCCCCGAGCAATCGAAACTGAGAAAAAAAATCAATTGAGCTTTCAATTTTATGATGTGAAAAGCAAAGGAGAAATGAAGGAGAAAAAATTGGAAAACTTATTATTTAGTTGATTTATGTGGAAATAAACATCGTTAAAATCATCAACATAAAAATATACTCAGTGATGCTGTCAAGTACTCAGAAAAACAAGTGATCTTTGAGCTGTTTAAACTAGCATAGTGGCATTGACTGATTTAGTTAATTAGAATTAAATGAAAGGAGGTACAAACTCAAAAACTCATTAATCTATTCGAAAACTGAGTTGTATCGAAGTCACTATAATCATACTCAAAAATTCAACGCCCGATGCCAGAAGTTATTCGAAATAAAGCAAAATTGTGGATGTTGTAAAAAGGGAAGGTCTGTTAAATTGCGAGATAAAAAAATAAGCTGTCTCAAAGACCAATGCGCAATCATGATTTGGAAAAGTGCAATAAGCTCCAAATAATTGCACCATAGGTAGTAAAAACTTTACGCTGAAAGAACATTTAAATGATACCACACATATCTTCCCCTCATCATTTTTTCGGGGGGGGGGGGGGTCAAAAATGAGAAAACACAAAGGAAAAATTCTAACCTAGCATAGAATTCCTTCTCTCATTATATGAAATTGGAACGAAAAAAAGCACCTTGTATATAAAATCTGCGATTCAACTAACAATTTTCACCTGCAAAAACAACAATCAGATATCATTTGCACAAAAAAAAAACGAAAAAACACGTTACTATATAAGAGAAAAATCATGCAAGACCTGCAGCTTAACGCAA